>NC_053123.1:35340978-35358478 GCF_010015445.1 Perca fluviatilis | reverse complement strand
AAAACATGACAAAAACCTTGATAAAATGGTCATTTTATGGTCAAAATCATTGAAAAATGTGACAAAAACGTCCAAAATGTAGAAAAATAGCAACAACAAATACTTGAAAATGTGCAACTTTCCCTCTTTATCGCTTAGCGACAGCGCCATGAAACCAGAAACACTGGCTGAGCTGCGTCTACCTCCCCAACCATGCTTTCATTTCATCTCAAAAGTCAAGCATCTTTCACTGTATTATATCATGTCTCATATAGTCTTCTCACTTACAGATTTGTCGACATAAAACCCCAAAAGTAAGTTAGCCATCAAGAAAACTAAGAGCCAAAAAAGGTCGAAAAAAGCGCCAAAAAGCAAAGCAAAAGTGACACAAATTTCAGAAAAAAGAGACAAAACAATGAAAAAGCATCAAAAACTAGGTTGGCCAAAATGTATTGTGAACCTAAATAGATATGCGGGCCTGATCAAAATAAGCCAGGGGCCAGATTTGGCCCTCGGGCCTTGTGTTTGACACGTGTTTTAGGCCGGTTACACACTGCCGGCGTGGCGTTTCTGCTGCGTGGCGGCTGCGTGGCGTTTTCTACGTCTTTCCACCCCAGAAAGGTGTCTGATGCGGCGCTGCTAGCCTCGTCTGGACTCATGGATGTTTCCCATAAACATAAATATATTCTGATCTGATTACAGCAGAGACAACATGGGCAGTATTGACGGTAAAATAGGCTCCAGAATATTTCCTTCTGGATTGACAGGTGACATATTAGAAAATACATTTTTTTTTAAATTCCATTCATATATATCTGTATTTATATCAAAACCTCGAGGCTTTCAAACATCAACATGTCATTTATTAATATGTATTTGTGTCTAAACGATATATAAACATCTTTTCCTGTTCTATTTTGTCTGGAAACGCTTCCAACACGCTGGCGTGTCTCGTGAAGAATAGGTCCTATTTCTAGCAAAAAGGTCCTATTGTCTGAGGCGCGGCTCGAGACGCGTCCCTGTTACCATGGGAGCCGAAATATAAGCGGACACGCCACGCAGCGGACACGCTCGCGCGACGCTTCCAGTGTGTAACCCGTCTTAGAGAGAGAAGCGGACTCACTGAAGAGGTTTCGGGCCTTCTCCGGCTCGCTGACCAGCGCAGGCCCGACTCCAAACTTGTTCTGGGCCATGACTCGGAACTCGTACTCGTGGTTCTCGGTGAGCCGGGTCACCACGTAGGCGCACTCCTTGGGGTCGTTGGAGACGTGGACCCAGGTCTTCCTGTTGTCCTCGCGCTTCTCTATCACGTAGTTGGTGATCCTGGATCCTCCGTCGTCTCTGGGAGGGCTCCAGGCCAGGCCGATCCTCTCCGCAAACACCTCGGTGAACTTCAGAGGGGCCATGGGGGGGCCAGGGGGGCCTGCAGGGGGGACGGAGGGAGAGAGGGAGGGAGGGAAGGAGGAAGAGAGGAAGAGAGGGAGGGAGGGAGAGAGAGGGAGGGAAGGGAGGAAAGTAGGAAGTGAAGGAGGGAGGGAGGTGAGGGAGGGAGAGAGAGAGGGAGGGAGAGAGGGAAGGAATGAGGTAGAGAGGGAGGGAGGAAAGGAGGAAAGGAGGGAGGGAGGGAGGGAGGGAGGGAGGGAGGGAGGGAGGGAGAGAGAGGGAGAGAGGGAGATGGAGGGAGGAAGGAGGGAAGGAGGGCAGGAGGGAGGGAGAGAGGGAGGGAGGGAGGGAGGATGGTGAAGAGAGGAAGGAAGGGAGAGAGGATGGTGAAGAGAGGGAGGAAGGAAGGGAGGAAAGAGAAGTGAAGGAGGGAGGAGGGAGGGAGGGAGAGAGAGAGGGAGGGAGAGAGGGAAGGAACGAGGGAGAGAGGGAGGGAGGAAGGGAGGAAAGGAGGAAAGGAGGGAGGGAGAGAGGGAGGGAGGAAAGGAGGAAAGGAGAGAGGGAGAGGTAGGGAGAGAGAGGTAGAGATGGAGGGAGGGAAGGAGGGAAAAAAAAAAAAAAAAAAATCACAACCTAACCTTCCTAACCTTGTGATTGGCCAGCCAGTGGTTCAGAGGGGCGGGGCTTTATTAGAACCAATCATATCAGCAGTAACGTGACCACGCGTTGACGCCAGCGTTCCTCACCGAGCACGGCGAGCTTCACGGTCTTGGTGGCGCTGCCCAGGCTGTTGGTGGCGGTCAGGCTGAAGAGGGCGCTGTCCAGCCGCGTCGCCTGCTGGATCAGCAGCGTGCACCTGTCGTGGGTCACCAGCTTGTTCATGTGGCGGTCGTACTGCACGGCGCTCTTCTCCTCCGGCTTGGCCAGGCTGGCTTTGTGCCAGACGAGAGACGGGAACGGACAGCCGCTCACCCTCGCCACGATGCTGACGTCACAGCCTTCCTCGCCCTCCATGGCCTCACGCAGCTCGATGGTGGGGGCGCCTGCAGACACACATCACATGTTTTAATACAGCAGCCTGCACACACGCACACACACGCACACGCATACACCACACACACACACACACACACACACACACACACACACACATACAACGTGTTTTATAAAGGACGGAGCATCAGCAAATGCTGAAGCTCCTTAAAGCTGCATTCAGGTGGCTAAATGACAAAAACCTTGAAAAAAAGGACGAAAAAATACAAAAACCTCAATGAAAACATGAAAAAAGTGACAAAAAATGATTAAAAAAAAACCTTGAAAAATAGGCGAAAAAAATTGAAAAAGTCAATGAAAACATGAAAAAGTGACAAAACATGACAAAAACATTTTAAAAAGGGCGAAAAAATACAAAAACGTCAATAACTATTTGAAAAAAGTGACAAAAAAATGACAAAAACATTTAAAAAAGTATCATAAAACTCTTTAACAAGCACGAAGAAACGCAAAAACCTTGAAAAATCAACAAATGAAAAAAATGATAAAAGAACGTTGAAAAAAAATTACAAAAATGACGGAAAAAGCTTCAAAAAACTTTGGAAAAGGCACAGGAAGAGAGAGGGAGGGAGGGAGGGAAGGAGGGAGGGAGAGAGAGATAGGGAGGGAAAGAGGGAGAGAGAGAGAGATTGGGCGGGACGGAAGGAGGGAGGGAAGGAGGGAGGGAGAGAGAGATAGGGAGGGAAAGAGGGAGAGAGAGAGAGATTGGGTGGGACGGAAGGAGGGAGGGAAGGAAGGAGGGAGAGAGGGAGAGAGAGGGAGGGAGGGAGGGAGGGAAGGAAGGGAAGGAAGGGAAGGAGGGAGAGAGAGATAGGGAGGGAAAAAGGGAGAGAGAGAGAGAGAGAGAGAGATTGGGCGGGATGGAAGGAGGGAGGGAAGGAAGGAGGGAAGGAGGGAGAGAGAGATAGGGAGGGAAGGCGCAGGAAAAGTGACCAAAATAATGGAAAAAAACGGACAAAATCATTGCAAAAAGTGACAAAAAACTTGAAAAAGAAATGACCAAAACGTCAGCAAATGCTCAAAAAACATCTGGAAAAGTGGCAAAAACATTTAACCCAGAAAAAGGAAAAGTTGCATGTTCCACGGGATGACAACACAAAAACCAAGATGGCGGTGACGGCCAAACTGCCAAACTGGAAGCTTCAACACAGCAGCCAACCGACCAATGAGGAACGTCCATTACCAAAACGCCACGTCCTGAAAGCTTACAGAGACGTCCTGTCCACAGCGGTCTGTAACACTGCCGGCTGACTGAGCGGCCTGTGATTGGCCGAAGCGACCGTTACTCACATGTCTGGTCCTTGATGACCAGGGGCCCCGCGGCGGCAGACGGGCGGCTGGGTCCCGCTGCGTTCACAGCCTTCACTCGGAACTCGTACTCTCCTCCCTGCAGACCGGCGACAAGCACAGTTAACAGGCGCTCCAACATCAGATACACAACGAAATGCTACACACTGTCTGCACAAGGTAGGTCCCTGCTCCATCTGGCTCTCAGCCAAGGCTGAGATCTTCAACAAGGGGGGGTCCGGGACCCCTAGGGCAGGGGTTCTCAAACCTTTCCACATCAAGGACCCCTAAACTGACCACAGACCCCCCATCTGATAAGACTTTGTCCCAGGGTCCTCTACCTGAGAGAATCTTTGCTTTCCAGTCCCTCCAGAAAAATGTGATTATGAGATTGCATAATTCAATGCATAATCAGCCAAAGTCTGCATATTTATGCGCATTTTTTCATATAAGCCGCACTTTCGCTGGATAAATTGCCTCAAAAACTCAAATTGTTCTGGAAGGACTGCCTTTTAGATGTTTTATTCCAGAAAGTGAAGGAAACCCAATGAGCACAATCTGTTATTGTGTTACTTATGGATGAAATTATCGTGAAAATAAATGATTCCCCTTTTGGTTTGGGGACCCCGTGGAACCCCCTTCAAGGACCCCACTTTGAGAACCATTGCTCTAGACCAGGGGTCTTCAACGTTTATTAAGCCAAGGACCCCTTAACTAAAAAAGTGACAAAACATGACAAAAACATTTTAAAAAAGGGTGAAAAAATACAAAAACGTCAATAAAAATTTGAAAAAAGTGACAAAAAAATGACAAAAACCTTGAAAAAAGGGCGAAAAAATACAAAAACGTCAATACAAATTTGAAAAAGTGATAAAAAAATGATAATTTAAAAAAAAAAAAAGTATCAAAAAACTCATTAACAAGCACGAAGAAACGCAAAAACCTTGAAAAATGTGATAAAAACATCCAAAATGTAGAAAAATAGCAACAACAAATGAAAAAAATGATGAAAGAACGTTAAAAAAAAATGGCTTTTAGATGTTGATATTGAAGGAAACCCATGAGCACAATCTGTCATTGTGTTACTTATGGATGAAAAAGAGACGGAGCAGGGACCCCCTACTTCATATATTGTATAAAATGAGGTTGCATATTAAAAGCCCCCAACGTCGTCTTCCAGGCAGCCTGGTAAAACACCGAGAAATCCAGAGCGAGCTGTGTGGAGCTGATAGTCTTAATTAGCTTTGTAGCAACTCATTTTGGCAACGGCTTGAATGTAACAGACGTTCATTCATATCCAAAAGTTACGCACTAAAGCTCTAAGGGGTCCTTGGCTTTAAACCAGCGCGCTGTGACAATAATCTGTAGTTGCGGCCCCTGAAGGACAAAGACGGACCTCTTTCAGATCCTCCACCACGAAGGTGAGTTCCTCCACGTCTCTCTTGTTGCACTGCTTCCACGTCTCCTTCTCTTTGCCGCTGGTGTCCCAGCTCAGGCGCTCGATGATGTAATGCTTCACCGGAGAGCCGCCGTTGTTCTTGGGAGGCTCCCAGCTCAGGGTGACGGTGGTCTTCGTCACCAGGTTCACCTTCACCTTGGTGGGGGGGTCGGGCGGGTCTGAGGAAAAGGAAGAATCACTCAATCAACATGTATTTATAGAGAGTGCTTTACCGCAACCAGCAGGTATCCAAAAATAATCTTTTAGAATAAAACAACATGAGTTAAAGATGCAGTAAGTAAGACTTATAAAACTATAAAAACTTTCTGTCATATCTGCTGAAACTGACCCTATGTTGAAATAAGTGACTAAAAAATGACTACAACCTTGAAAAAAGGGCGAAAGAAATACAAAAAAAGTCAATGAAAACATGGAAAAGTGTCCCTGACTGACCCTATGTTCCAGTAGAACTACATGAGGCAGGTCATTAAAATAATCATAATCCTCTGGCTCCACCTACAGCCTGGAGTATGATTTGGAAAAATCCACAGCTCCCTGTTCAGATGCACCAATCAGGGCCAGGGGGCGTGTCTAACTGTTCAGATGCACCAATCAGGGCCAGGGGGGGTGTCTAACTGCGTGTCAATCACTGCTCATGCACACGCATTCATTGAGTTTAGATTTAAAAAGAGCTACGTCTGTAATAGTGTGAACGTCAGGGGGTAACTTGCTCCAAAGTCTCGGGGCAGCAAATTGACGTAGGGACTATTAAAAGAAGTTGATTGGACGACCGTAATGACCTGTTGTGTCGCGAAGGGTTAAAATCGGCGTTTGGTGTTTTAAGCCCCCAACGTAGTCTTCCAGGCAGCGCTGCCTGGAAGGCATTAGGATTAGGCAATGGTTAGGGTTAGGATTAGGATCAAGGGGGTAATGTACGGCATCACGTTGTCCATTTATTTTACTGTCTATGATTAGGGTTAGGGGTTAGCTGCCTTGAAGTCGACGTTGGGGGCTTAAAACACCATCGAGCGTTAAAATCTCAGCAATTATGCCGGGCCAATGGTCTTAAAAAACAAACATTAAAATCTTTAATTCTGAAACGCACCGGGAGCCAGTGGACAGTGAAGAGAACGGGGGTAACGCGTGACCATCTAGAAGTATTTGTTAAAATGCCAGATTAGCATCAGAACAATTCAAGAGAATGTTTTGGCAGTGTGTGCTGTGTGTCTGTACTCACAGATGGGGTCTCTGGCCCGCACCGGGTCAGTGGTGATGGTGAACGGGCCGAATCCAAGCCTGTTCTCAGCTCGGACCCTGAAGTGATAGTCCTGACCCTCCAGCAGGCCCGTCACCACGTAGGCCTGGCTGGCGCAGGCTGCATTCACCTGTGAATCAACAGATCCATCAGTTAATCAAAGGCTAGTCTAAAGTCTACATCCACGACGTTCCACTGCCGGGATTAGTCCGTTGCCGCCGGAAAATCTGCCGGATGTCTGTCCCCTTCCTCTGTCTTTGTGTTGGCGTTCTAACCTCCGGTGGATTTGTGAGGACTGTGGTTACCTGCTCCTCAGATCTCTGCAGGGTAAATCCAGACAGCTAGCTAGACTATCTGTCCAATCTGAGTTTGCACGACTACTTTTGAACGTACACATGTTCCACCAAAACTAGTTCCTTCCCGAGGCTGTTTAATCATTGTGCATTTACGGAACGGTTTATAAGGCAGAATTTTAACTTTGAACTCTGAACTCAAATACATTTTTCACATGTGACCATAATCCTCTTCTGTGTGCATTACTTGGGACAATATTTGGCAAAGTTAGCATGAACCGAAGTCAAAACAGCCACAATTATGAGAGTAAGACCCTCAGACATTTTGTAAAATCATCTTGTATTCTCAGTTTTTGATGAAGCTAAGCTAATACAATCCTGGTACATGGGCATGCTTTCCCAACATTCAAAATCACCCTAAAACTCAACTTATTTGTACCAAAAGTAAAAAGATCTTCTAGAAAATGAGACATATTTAAAAAAAAAGGAACTGAAACAACATGGACGAATAGAGAAAAGGACTGAGCAGTGTTTACCTTTGTCCAGGCCTTGTCAATAAGACTTTTCTTCTCGATAAAGTAGCTCTTGATTCTCTCTCCTCCATCGCTGTCGGGGAGTTTCCAGATCAGCCTCATGGTGGACCGGGTGGTGTCGGTAACCTTTAGGTCCTTCGGGGCTCCGGGGACGTCTGCACCCAGGAGAATATTACAATCAGACAAGAACTAAACAGAGCCTGTCACATACAGAGACACTCTTCTTCTCCCTCAACGGGAAATACTTCAAGCTTCAAAAAGAAACTAAGAGAAGCCTGATATCTGTGTGTGAGGACTATGGTTAACTGCTCCTCAGATCTCTGCAGGGTAAATCCAGACAGCTAGCTAGACTATCTGTCTGTCTGTCTGTCTAACTGCTCCTCAGATCTCTGCAGGGTAAATCCAGACAGCTATCTAGACTATCTGTCCAATCTGAGTTTTCTGTTGCACGACTAAAACTACTTTTGAACGTACACGTTCCACCAAAACAAGTTCATTCCTGAGACTATTTAGCAGAGGCACCGTGGCATAGTCCGGAGCTTAGCTCCGCCCAAGACGATTGTGATTGGTTAAAAGAAATGCCACTAAACCAGAGCATGTTTTTCTCCCATCCAGGAATGCTGTGTGGACTAGCCATACCCTCCCTCCGCAGCGCTGTGGAGGAAGGTCTGGCAATGCGAATCTACTGGTCCCCTGACCTTTAACAAAATTCTGATTCGGACCTTTGAGTGATACGTTTGTACAGTATATACAGTACAGACGACATACATACCGAGGACAATGACTCTGACGTTGATGTGTTTCTGTCCGGACTTGTTCTTGGCGGTGATGGTGTAGCGTCCAGAGTGCGTCCTCAGACTGACGGGGACGGTCACAACGGACGTGGTGTCTGTGGACTGAATCTGAATACACAAAAAGGGTTTGAAAATTAAATTGAAAACCCAGAAAACATGAAAAAAAACTGACATATAGAAGATAGAAGATACATGTTCTATAAAACGTACAATTATAAATAAAAAAAACAGCAGTATTGTAATAACATTTTAGGTTTTTTCTTCGTATTGGTTGTTTTTCAGGGTATTCTGTATATACAATATTACAAACGCATTTGATGGCAAATCATCATGTTGCTGGTCTCACCTCGGAGTCCACAGGCAGCGTGTGCAGTTTGTTCTTCTTGTGAGACTTGGCTTTGCCAGTAAAGTCCCAGGTAACCTTGGGAACAGGGCGGCCCTTGATGGTTGCGGGGATCCTGATCGGATCTCCGGCACGGATGTACAAAAGGTCGTCCATCAGCACGTCGATGGAGATGGAAGGAGCAACTGTCGAGTGAGAAACACCAAGGTAGACGTCAGTGAAGGAGAAGAGATATACCCGGGAAAAAAAACCTTTGGATTATGATAAAAGTTATCAGATATTTCTGGCAGTGAGACTTTAAAGTTAAACATACATGCGATGTCCTCAACCAGAACCTCGCCGGTGCTGGGGCTGGGGTCGGACTCGCCGATGTCGTTGACAGCGATGACCCTGAAGCGGTAGCGTTTAAGAGCGCGGAGGCTGGGCATAGTGAACTCGGTGGTGGGGTTGAGGGAGTCGGCGTCGTTCACACTTATCCACTTTGTCGCGGCCTCGTCCTGGATCTGGATGATGTAGCCCTTGATGGGGCTTCCTCCGTCCCGCTCTGGCTCCTTCCAGGAAAGTGTGACACTGTGCTTGGTCTTATCAATCACCTCAGGAGCCCCGGGCATGCTCGGAGGAGCTGGAGTGGAGAGCAGCAGTTTGTAAGAATACAGTAGGATCCAGTTTGGGGAATCAAAATTCATCATTTACCAAAATGATCTGGTCAAAGGATTTTGATTAATCACATAGATTTCAGATATTTAAGTTTATTTTGATACGTAGGACTTATTCGTTATCCAACCCTTGAAAAGAAGCCTGTTGTTTTTTTTACTCACTGATGGGATCGACAGCGAAGGCAGAGTCGGACGGTCCGCTGAACGGTCCCATTCCTGCAGAATTGGTGGCAGCAACCCTGAACTCGTACTCTGTTCCTTCGAACAGACGAGTCACCTGGGAGAGGAAGAAGGATAAATGGCTTTAACAGAAACCTGTGGTAAGTCTAAATGGACTGTAACTTTTCTTTCTGAAAGTCTGCAAAGGAACTTCTTAAAGGTCTTTGACAAACCATTTTTAAGGTGAATAACGGAGTTTCCGAAATGATTGCAATGGAGTTTCTGAAGGTCTTTAACAGATTATATCTGAAGATCTGCAAAAGACCATCCTAAAGGTTTGCGATGGACCTTCCCAAAGGTTTGCAAGAGACCAGATCTTAAGGTCTACAAAGGTCTATCTTAAAGGATTTTGATGGACCATTCTATAGTTTTGCGATGGGTCTTCCCAAAGTCTACAACAGACCAGAGTGTAGGATCTACAAAGGACAATCTTAAGGTTTTTGATAGACCATTTTGAAGGTTTGTCACGGACCTTCCTAACGGTCTCAATGGGCCTATCTAAAGGTCTGTGATGAAGCAGGCTTCCTTAAGGACTCAGACATAGGATGTTCATTTCTTATAAAAGTTATTCTCAAATCTCTGTGATAGACCTTCATAAAAGTCAATGAGGAACTATCCCAAATGTCTACTGGCCTGTTTGGGTTTAACCTGAGATTCTATTTTGCAAGGTTTACAAAAGTTGGGTTCAAATGCAGATCCTACACTTGCCAGGTGAGCAGTTTCTTTAAGCAATGGACCCAGAACGGTAAACACTGAGGCAATGATTTACATTCAATGTAAAAAATGTAATTCTGTGCTTACACAGAAACAAAGTCCCATATGCTCACCTGGTAGTCCCAGCCTTTCATGCCCCTCTTGGTGACTGGCATCTTGTTGACTTTGGCCCAGTAGTCAGTGCCTTTCTCCCTCTTCTCCAGCCAGTAGCCGATAATCATAGAGCCGCCGGTGTCCCTGGGAGGCTCCCAGGTTATGGTCATGGAGGTCTTGGAGTACTCTGCGATCTTTGGTTTCTCTGGTGGGCCAGGAAGGCCGAATGGGTCTATAATCTTGACTTCCTCTGTTGTGCAGGGGTCAGATATACCGTAACGATTCTGGGCTTTGACCCGGAACCTGTAGGACTTGTTGGTCTCCAGTTCCCAAACCTGCAGAGGGAGGTGGTGTTCCCATTAGAGTCAAATAGGGCTTTAAAAGCCTATGACAACACTGTTATTTTTGTTATTATCAGGACATACCCCGAGTTTCCTCTCAATGACGATGTTGTTGACCTCCTCCCACTGTGGTCCAGGTGGAGCTTCCTGTCCCTCTTCCAGCTGCGGTTCCTCTTCCACTACTTTCATCTTCTCAACAATGTAGTTGGTCAGCTCGCTGCCACCAGTGCTCAGCGGTACTTCCCAATGGAGGTAGCAAGACTCCGCCCTGATGTTGGACACTGTCAAATTCCTGGGTGGAAGTGGTCGGTCTGAGAGGAGGGCAAATTACAGTTAAAAGTACACCCTATATTTTATTTATTTATATCACTAACAAAAGACACGGTGCATGTCTTTTGTTAGTGGCATGTTTTAACTCACCCAGCACCATGACATAGGTGGTGTGCTTGGCTGTGCCCATGTTGTTGGAGGCGGTCACGGTGTAGCTGCCGCGGTCCCTCCTGTTGGCTGCTGGGATGGACAACTTGGTCTTTGCGTTCAACCTGCCGGTCACCTCAGTCTCAATCAGCAGAGCCTCTGTGGGCTCGATCACCACGTCATTCTTGGTCCACTCGATGGTAGGGATGGGGAGGCCTATGATATCAGCAGGCATCTCAATGGGCTCACCCTTCTTCACGGTAATAGTGTCGCCCTTAAAGTGCTTCAGCATGTGCACTTCAGGAGACACTGAGAGGGACAAAATGGAAACAAAACAAGTCAGCACACAAAATCTGCCTCGGTCCCTTTCTTGAATATAAGAGTAGGGTTAAGTTTTAAAGACCATTCCGCCTTACCTTCGTCGTCTTGGATAATCACACTCAACGGGATGGATGGCTCGCTTACTCCAATCAGGTTGGCACACTTGATCCTGAACTCGTACATCCAGTCCTCTTCCAGGCCCTCTACAGTCATGGTCAAGTTGGGGCACATCTCCGTGTTGCATGGCTCAAATTCCTGCTTGTCTGCCCTCTTTTTCTCAACGGTGTAGCCGATGATAGGGCTGCCGCCGTCGTTACGAGGCGGCTTCCAGGTCAGTGTAAGGGAGTTCTTGGTGCGTTCGGTGTAGTGGAACTTCTCAGGGTATGACGGTGGGCCTGCAGAAACAGCAAATACATTAGTTTGTACTAAAACTCTACTTTTCTGCTCACAAGAGAGAATTTTAAGACAATTTCTGATCAAAATCAAGAGATTTTAGGACTCACCCTGTGGGTCAATAGCCTTGATGACGTCCATCTCTACGGGCGTGCCCAGGCCGTACTTGTTCTTGGCAATGACGCGGAAGATGTACTCCTGTCCCTCCACGATGCCCATGCACTCGCACTTGGAGGAGGTGGTTTCAACGGGCTGCCTCCATGCGACAGAATTGGGACTTCTGCGCTCCACGAGGAAGCCGGTCAGGTCGCTGCCTCCATCGTCTACCGGGTCGTCCCAGTTCAAGAAGATCATCTTGCGAGTGACGACGACGGGCTTCAGGTCCGTGACGGGTCCGGGGACATCTGAAGATAAAGCAATATTATCCTTCTGTGTCCATTTTTATTTCATAGCATCAATTAACTGTAAGGAAATTAAGTATCCCATGCTTACAAGAAGCAGAAGATACTTCTTGTTGAGCCCAAGATACTTTTCTCATGAGCACACAAACTTATCTAGTGCTAATGAGAAACCAATCTAAGGCTGGTTCAGGTACATTTTCCTGCTTTTTCAGGCAGATGAATACTAGCCTGGTGAGACCGTCCTGATCTGGCCAGCTCCAGTTTTCCACTCCCAGGTCAGTCTGGCATCTTGAGATAGAGAAAATTTGTAGCCGTTCGCCAAACGACCGACCAATCAGCGTTGGATTTGAGGCGGGTTTAGGTGGTGATAGACAGATGGTTTATCCAATCAGCTAACCAGGATTTTCAGACAGCGGTAGCCCTAATTCTGTTAGCCGCTCGCTAATGCTTTTTTCTCTTGGATCCTTCTTTTGGAATATGGACCGGGAACCTGAAATGGTGCCTTTTATTCCTAAATTCTGGTTACACAAACGGCAAATATGATGATAGACAGATGGTTTATCCAATCAGCTAACCAGTATTTTCGCCCCTTCCCAAAAGTTCTCCAACGGTAAGTTCCCAGATGGATATGCCGAGCAAATGCGAAGCGATCCATCTGGCGGAGTCAGGTTAAATGAATACCTCCTCCTCTGCAGCAATTTTGACCAGAGAAGAGTAGGCGCACCAATCTGAACCTATCTGAATAATATTGTACTGTGTACTGACCATATTTTAAAGTGCTGCCACATGACCACATGAATTTCCCCTTGCGGGATAATAAAGTTTACTTTGACTGTGAAAGTTTGTCCCTTTAGGGACTCTGTATTATTAACAGTTGAGTTGTATCATCAAGTCCTGCCTTCCTGGAGTTTCACTCACCTACAACGTCCACTCTGATGTTAGCGTGCTTTGTGCCGCTGGGGTTGCAAGCGGCGATGTGGTATTTGCCGCAGTCCTTCCTCTGCACGTTCTTGATGGAAACGACGCTGTCGTTGCCCTCGGTGAGGATCTCCACGCGGCTGTCAGGTTTGGCATCGTCCTTGGTCCAGGTGATGGTCGGGTAGGGTTTACCTGTGACTGTCGCAGGCAAATGGAGGTTCTCTCCGGCTCTGATGATCACGCCGTTCTTGACAGCCAGTTCCAGGTCAATCATCGGCTTCTCTGTGGAGGCCAACCGAGGAACGAAGACACAAACACACATAAAACAGCTATGAGATTTCCATCAACTCTGAATTAGACAACATTTAACCTAAAGAAATCTGAGTTTCAGTCTCTTGTTTTCTCTTCGGCTGACCTGCAGGATTCCTGACAAACACAGCCTCTGTGAATCCTGGCGTTCCCTCTCCGGCAGCGTTGCAGCCGATGACTCGGACTGAGTACTTGGCTCCCTCGCGGACCCCGTAGACAGTGAAGGACCGGGGCTTGCATAGACGCTCTGTGGCCCGGGACCAGTCCTTGGTACCAACCATGGCCTGAAGAACAACACAGACCTAACATTAGTCTGAGCCAAGCACGGTCACCCTTAGATTTAAGCCTTGACTTTGGAATGGCTAAAAGTGCCAGAGGATCTAAGGCTGCGACCTGGCTAATAAGGGGCCAACATCTCCGCTATGTAGTTAAGAGGCAGACCCATACGAGCTTTAGGCCCTGTTTACACGGACATGGTTATTTTTACAAACAGAGACATTTCCCTTCGTTAACACGCAAACAGAGAATTCGCCTCTGATACCCAGTCTTTCTAAAACCTCCGGCCAGAGTGGAGATTTTTGAGATCTTCGTTTGCACGTAAACTGAGACAAACGGAGGTTTAGGCAGCCGAGAGAGAGAGAGAGGAAGTGATTGGTTGCTGTTGTTGCTATTTTGGGGATTCTGATTGGCTAACGTGGGCTTGAGCTTCTCGTTACACCGCCACCTACAGGTCTGGCGTGCTCTTGACTGCATTAACGGCATATATACAGTACAGGCCAAAAGTTTGGACACACCTTCTCATTCAATGCGTTTCCTTTTTATTTTCATGACTATTTCCATTGTAGATTCTCACTGAAGGCATCAAAACTATGAATGAACACATATGGAATTATGTACTTAACAAAAAAGTGTGAAATAACTGAAAACATGTCTTATATTTTAGATTCTTCAAAGTAGCCACCCTTTGCTTTTTTTGATAACTCTGCAAACCCTTGGTGTTCTCTCAATGAGCTTCATGAGGTAGTCACCTGAAATGGTTTTACCTTCACAGGTGTGCTTTTCAGGGTTCATTAGTGGAATTATTTCCCTTATTAATAAAAAAGCAAAGGGTGGCTACTTTGAAGAATCTAAAATATAAGACATGTTTTCAGTTATTTCACACTTTTGTTAAGTACATAATTCCATATGTGTTCATTCATAGTTTTGATGCCTTCAGTGAGAATCAATAATGTAAATAGTCATGAAAATAAAGAAGAAGCATTGAGTGAGAAGGTATATATAAACTGCAGTACGTAATGTACAAGCTAACACTGTTCTGAAAACTGACAGCTGTGCACGATGTTTTTTTTCAGGTATATTTAAGAATTCAAATTCAAGAATTTACCTGACGAAGGTCTGAGACCAAAACGTTGTATTTTTTCTTAATAAATGATTGCTTGCGTAATTGGCAGTGTTTGGGATTTTCTTTAAAACATGTTTTGATCTGCTACTTTTGATCATATCCTACGCACCTGCCCGACAAAAGAGGTGTGCAAAAAAAGCTTTCCTACGTTAAAACGGAGAGGCTGAAATGTCCGTTGACGTAGTGTTAAATGTGAGGAGGGAGTTAGGGTGTTTGTTGGGGAGCTGACCTTTTCCACGTGGTATCCCAGGACCTCTGCTCCGCCGTTGTCGGCAGGCGGGTCCCACTCCACGTCGATGGAGTGGTCAGTGGTCGCCGCCACTCGGGCAACGGGAGGTCCCGGAGGTACTGCAGAGACACAAACACACACAGATTAGGGTCATGGTTATTACACTGTAGTGTAGTAGTAATATGTGTGTGTTTTTATGGTTGCACCATAGAGTAGCACTTTTAATTTTGTTGACAATGTAAGTATGTTAAGTAAATTCTGATTCTGATTCTCATAAGCAGTTTGGACCATACCTGTCAAGTTTTGGATTTGAAAATAAGGGAAAATAAAGTATTTCTAAATATATTATGTGTGTGTTTCTGTGTGTGTTTCTGTGTGTGTGTCTGTGCGTCTGTGTGTCTGTCTGTGTGTGTGTGTGTCTCAGTCTGTATGTGTGTGTGTGTGTGTGTGTGTGTGTGTGTGTGTGTGTGTGTGTGTGTGTCTGTGCGTCTGTTTGTGTGTGTGTGTGTGTGTCTGTGTGTCTCTGTCTGTCTGTGTGTCTGTCTGTGTGTGTGTGTGTTTGTGTGTGTGTGTGTGTGTGTCTGTCTGTCTGTGTGTGTCTCTGTCTGTCTGTGTGTCTGTCTGTGTGTGTCTGTGTGTGTGTGTGTCTGTCTGTCTGTCTGTCTGTCTGTCTGTCTGTGTCTGTCTGTCTGTCTGTCTGTCTGTCTGTCTGTCTGTCTGTCTGTCTGTCTGTCTGTCTGTCTGTCTGTGTGTGTGTGTGTGTGTGTGTGTGTGTGTGTGTGTGTGTGTGTGTGTGTGTGTGTGTGTGAACACAGAGTGTAGTTTACAGTAACGTACAGATGGGGGCCTGGGCAGTTTTGGGTTCTGAGGGGCCGCTGAACTTCCCGGGGCCGGCCTGGTTTTCAGCCGCCACCCTGAAGATGTAGGTCAGCCCATCGAGGAGACCCTCCACGTTCAGCTCGGTGTCAGGAACCAGGTCCCTGAAGACCAGGACAGAAGGGCACATTCAGCCAAACATCAGTCAATACCAGCACTGGAATGTAACTAAGTACATCTACTCCAGTACTGTACTTTAGTACCAGATGTTGAGGTACTTGTACTTTACTAGAGACTTTTCTTTTCATGTCACTTTCTACTTCTACTCCGCTACATTCATCTGTTCCAGCTTTAGTTACTAGTTACTTTAGTTACTCCGCTACATTCATCTGTTACTGCTTTAGTTACTAGTTACTTTAGTTACTCCGCTACATTCATCTGTTCCAGCTTTAGTTACTAGTTACTTTAGTTACTCCGCTACATTCATCTGTTACAGTTTTAGTTACTAGTTACTTTAGTTACTCCACTACATTCATCTGTTACAGCTTTAGTTACTAGTTACTTTAGTTACTCCGCTACATTCATCTGTTCCAGCTTTAGTTACTAGTTACTTTAGTTACTCCTACATTCATCTGTTCCAGCTTTACTTACTAGTTACTTTAGTTACTCCGCTACATTCATCTGTTCCAGCTTTAGTTACTAGTTACTTTAGTTACTCCGCTACATTCATCTGTTCCAGCTTTATTACTAGTTACTTTAGTTACTCCGCTACATAGAATCTGTTCCAGCTTTAGTTACTAGTTACTTTAGTTACTCCGCTACATTCATCTGTTCCAGCTTTAGTTACTAGTTACTTTAGTTCTCGCTACATTCATCTGTTCCAGCTTTAGTTACTAGTTACTTTAGTTACTCCCTACATTCATCTGTTTCAGTTTTAGTTACTAGTTACTTTAGTTACTCCGCTACATTCATCTGTTACAGCTTTAGTTACTAGTTACTTTAGTTACTCCGCTACATTCATCTGTTCCAGCTTTAGTTACTAGTTACTTTAGTTACTCCGCTACATTCATCTGTTCCAGCTTTACTTACTAGTTACTTTAGTTACTCCGCTACATTCATCTGTTCCAGCTTTAGTTACTAGTTACTTTAGTTACTCCGCTACATTCATCTGTTCCAGCTTTAGTTACTAGTTACTTTAGTTACTCCTAAATCTGTCCAGCTTTAGTTACTAGTTACTTTAGTTACTCCGCTACATTCATCTGTTCCAGCTTTAGTTACTAGTTACTTTAGTTACTCCGCACATTCATCTGTTCCAGCTTTAGTTACTAGTTACTTTAGTTACTCCGCTACATTCATCTGTTCCAGCTTTAGTTACTAGTTACGTAGTTACTCCGCTACATTCATCTGTTCCAGCTTTAGTTACTAGTTACTTTAGTTACTCGCTACATTCATCTGTTCCAGCTTTAGTTACTAGTTACTTTTAGTTACTTTCCGGCTACATTCATCTGTTCCAGCTTTAGTTACTAGTTACTTTAGTTACTAGTTACTTTAGTTACTCCACTACATTCATCTGTTACAGCTTTAGTTACTAGTTACTTTAGTTACTAGTTACTTTAGTTACTCCACTACATTCATCTGTTCCAGCTTTAGTTACTAGTTACTTTAGTTACTCCACTACATTCATCTGTTACAGCTTTAGTTACTAGTTACTTTAGTTACTCCACTACATTCATCTGTTCCAGCTTTAGTTACTAGTTACTTTAGTTACTCCGCTACATTCATCGTTTCCAGCTTTAGTTACTAGTTACTTTAGTTACTAGTTACAATTACTCCACTACATTCATCTGTTACAGCTTTAGTTACTAGTTACTTTAGTTACTAGTTACTTTAGTTACTCCACACTTCATCTGTTC
>NC_053123.1:35200978-35335978 GCF_010015445.1 Perca fluviatilis | reverse complement strand
GGCAGATTTCGCGAGGAATTTTGATCTCAGTCCCTCCACACTCTCTCCTACCCATGGTGGTCTCACACAGAGCCAGGCAGGTGCTGGATCTGAAGAGTGAACTATGAGTTTAATTGATTTCCTAAACCAGGGGTAAAGGGAAGGCATAGACTGGGACACAAGGTTTTAAGAGTTATAGAACACAAAGATAATAAAGAAGAATATGAAGCATTGAGCCATTTTGTCACCTGCAAGAGAGACAGAGTAATATGGACAGAAACACATTAGAAACACAACTACCAGAACACCAAGAGTCCTGGCTGCTTTCAGCTCGATTCTTTGCCTTTGGAGTCACTGAAGCTGGAGTGTGACAGCTTGTAATGGATGAAGCACAGAGCCTGAGACACACAGCCACGTAAAATACTCTCACATACAGAGCTGTGATGAGAATAACTGGAACAATAAAGGTCAAAACAAGATCAACAGCACCTAAGACATTGTCAACGACAAACACACATTCTCCGTAGCAGGGAATTATACCTCCCTGGGTTCAGTCGGGTTCATCCTTCCACAAAGAGACAAAGCTGTGGGAAATAGAATAGAGCCAACAGAGACAAACACAGAGATTAACTCTGTTCACAGTGACTTTAGTGGTGTAATGCAGAGGGTCACAGATAGCCACATAGCTTGGTCAGCTGATATGAGCACCATGTCACCTATTGAGCATCTGTTAATGATGCCTGAAAAAAATAGGTATACATAACACACACAAGGTCACCAAGAAACCAAAGGGATGTTTTTCTGAAGATTTCTCCGGCATCAAGCACGAGACCCACTAGAAAGTCTGAGACAGCCAGAGAGAGGGAGGAGGATGTTGGTGGGTGTGTGGAGCTGCCTGGGGGGAAGAGAAAAGCACCATTACACCAACAAGAATGACTAAATGCAACCAAAAGCAGCATTCAAAATACAAAATAAAGATGCATATGAGTTGTATATTTCTCATTCCACCACATCAGTAGTTACCATATGTTTAAGTGTAGACAGTTAAAATGACTTGGTTGAGGTCAATGTGGACAGATAGCAATGCTTAGTATTGGTAAGAGAGAGGACATGAACAGTCTCTGGCATCAAGAGTCAGACATTTGGAGCATCATTATTCAGTACTATCAATCAAATTCAATCAAAATCTAAATAGTATTAGCTCAAAGACAATTCTTCTAAATGTACAGCAACTGTAACATTATTAAGTTACACATCCTGTAGAGAGAGGCTGAGAGTTAATATCTGCCTGTAGTGGGAGATAGAGATGATGATGAGCAGGTTGAGAGTCACAGTGATCAGAGAGATGGAGTGCAACATGATGGTAACTGTTTGGGGCCAAGGGAGACAAGGGGCTTCCTGCAGGAGGTGTTTGGGAACTGTGGAAGGGCTGGAGCTCTGTCCTCAACCTCCATCTGCAGAGATCTGCAGATTGCTGCACGCTCTGGCAGCTTTCTGAACTAACGGAGGTCATGTAACTGATTTATCTCTCTCACATTCTCTTCATGCCCTCCTCCCTCTCAGTCCACTTGTGACTCTGATGCCCCCTCCTTCCCTCGCTCTGCGATCCCCACCATCATCTTCATCACTTTTGTGGAGCCCTGCCTTTCTCACTTTCTCTCTATCCAATATCTCCTTTGTAACTCTCTACCCTTGTTGTTCCTTTCCTTGGTCCAATTATTGTCCTAGAGATTACGTTTCAACTTACTAAAACAGTAGTCTTGCATTGCCAGCTCTAAGGTCTGCCTACACCACAGATGCATTCTGGGATAGGAAAAATAAACACTTTGGGCGTGACGGTGGCTCTGCAAAATACTATCAGGAAGGAACTTGTTTTGGGTGAAACATTACCCGTCCCATTTACCCGAAAACACCACATCCAATATTAAAGAGAAGTTAAGTGTTCACACAATACAGTAACATGAGCTATTTAAATTAGCTGGACACATGGTTTACCATGTTTACCCGCACGGAGAAGTCTGCTTGATGACTTCGGTGTCAACTGGTTAAAAAACCACCAAAGTTCCCTCTCTACCCCGTTTTTCTTAGTGCAGCCCAATGGAAACCATACCGATGGTGGCACAGCTCGTCATTCTCCCCAGTCTTAAGCCTTCTTCTGCAAATATGGTCACTTCTGGCTACAGAATATCAAGATGTTTTTGCCAAAATGCAAAGTCCAGGTTTCATTACCGGCAGTCCACAAACCAACATTCGATGTCACTGATGCTACGTCCATTATATTTACATTCTATGGTTGGTGTCCGAGCCACAGGGGCCAACCAATCGGCGTCCTGTGTGGAGTTACTGGCAGCTATGGGTACAGTTCAGGTGTGGTATGCATCAGTCAGTGTTGTGACCATGTCATCCTTGCTCAAGCCCTAAATAAGTCTTAAGTAATTTGGTCCAAGTCTCAAACGAGTCCCGAAGTTTGTTTTTGTTTTGGGGGAGCAAGTCAGGTCAAGTCACAGGTTATGTCACATTAAACCCGAGTCCTTAGTTAAGGCAAGTCAAATCCTAAATCAAGTCCACGTTTTTACGCTAACATGTGAAGCACCCAATTCAGTTCTGATATTTGCATATTGGGCTAACATTAGATAACATTATTTTAGTTTTAAGTGAACAGATTATGTTGGGCTAATGTTAGCTAACATCTGAGCTTGTGACAGGCACTTACTGATCAGAATGAGTCTTTAAATTAGATTGGGTGGCCCCTAAATCATGGTTTGGGCATGTCGCCCTGGTCCTGCTCCGCCCTGCTATGCCCTGTTACACCTGCTAACGCTCTGCAGTGCCCTGCTACATCCTGCTGCGTCCTACTACGCCCTGCTACGTCCTGCTATGTCCTGCTGTGTCCTGCTACGTCCTGCTATGTCCTGCTACGTCCTGCTGCGTCCTGCTTCGTCCTGCTACGCCCTGCAGTGCTCTGCTACGTCCTGTGGCCCTGCTATACCCTGCTACATCCTGTGACATCCTGCGGTGCCCTGCTATGCCATGTACTACTACAACTACTATTTCTAGTCACTGATCCATTATCTTTATTATGACGGTTATTGTCCACTGTTCATCACACCCCCAACCGGCACCGTCAGACACCACCTACCAAGAGCCTGGGTCTGTCCCAGGTTTCTTCCTGAGAGGGGTTTTTATTCGCCACTGTCGGTACTACATGCTTGCTCTTGAATTACTGGAATTGTTGGGTGTGTGTGTGAGTTTGAGTCTTGACCTACTCTATCTGTAAAGGGTCTTGAGATAACTCTTGTTATGAATTGATACTATAAATAAAATTGAATTGAATTGAAATGACAAGGTTGTAGTCTGTCCAAGATTTTGATAAGCAGATATTGCATTCAACCAGTTTGCTTTTTACTTCTTGCGTGAAACTTTTAAATCCAAAGTGATTATCGCTGACCCTGAGGCAACCATTGTGGTGGTCTGACTAATGAGGCTTTTTAGGGGTCTTTGATGAAGCGTGTTGCCAGGTATGGATTGGACATTGCTAGTACCGGTAGATTTCCTGGTGGGCTGGTCCATTTCTGTGGGCTGCATGTGGTGCATCCCAGTCAAAACTTTTATTTAATAACTTAAATTACTATAACTTAATTTTTTTATGAGCCCAAAGAGACAAGAGGAGATCATATGATTGGCCCACTTGTTTGTCTTTCATGTGAGCACTGGCCATTCCCCTCCCAAAATGTAAGCATGTTGAATCATAATTTTAGCACCCTTTGTCCGCGCAGAGGGATAAGTTAGCTGTAGTTAGTAAGCTAATGATAGCTATATGGCATAGATATATACACTAGATGTTGCCTTGAGGTTCTAAGCCTACGTCAAAACCGCTGCCATCTTGGAACAGGGGTCTGAAGTTTTCCCGCATTCAGCTCAATGCTAAAGATGCTGGACTTTTGTGCTGCTTATTGATGTTTGATAGAGGAAATGAAAGAACAAACAGCAAGGGATAACACTTAACAGGTGACAATGTGTTTTATGATATATATATGCGCCGTCGACCAGCAATCTGAGCTCCGGTGCAGCGGGAGGCGGAGGAGAGCTCCGTGGCCAGCGGGCGTCTCTTCCCGGGCAAAAACACAGCTTCGCCTGCGCTGCTGCCGGTCCCCGCTGATCCAGATTGGACCGGCCAAAGAACAGAATGGTGATCGGTAGGATCTTACACATAGACCAGGACCACCTGTATGTCGATATCGGTGAAGTTCCACTAAGTTTGCCGGCGGCAGACGGATGAGGAGAAGCTACAGCGGGGCAACAGAGACTGTCTGCGGCTGCATGGATCTGGAGCTCAGTGCCCGTTAAAATTATATTTAATGCATAAATACATACAGAAATAAATAGTGGAGGAGTGAGCCTGGACATTTCAGTCTGTTTTAACTTCACTTTGAAGCAGAAACTCTTAGTCCAGAAGGGTGAAGTTTCCGTTTGTAGTGTATATATCTATGGCTATATGGTAGCAAGCTTAAGCCACACACAATACTATAGCTTTCTAAAATGTATCCTCATTCCACTAATGTCTATAATACAGATTGCATACTGCATGTACAAAATGCAGCTTTAGCTTAACTTACAGACTTATTATTTTGTTTACTATACAAGACATCTTGATGACCTCCATGCTCCACCCTCAACTGTTGAGTTATGTTGCAGCTAACATTGCATTCGGAGGAAAAGAGTGGACGATAGAGATGGATCATCTTTAGCCGTTCTTGGCATATTTATTTCGAGCTGCAGACACATCAGTCTCACGGTCAGACAGCTTCCAAGTTTAACTTCACGGCAAATCAACTGGGACAAACATAGTGACAAAGCGTCCTCTATAGCCTGCACTTTAAGCCCCCTGTGGCATAAACATATACACCATACAGAACAGTACAGCATTACATTACATAATATACAACCTAGGACATAATGAACATATTTTAACATCAACCTTTAGATATCTTGCCATCAAGAGCCAGGAAGCCTTGTTGACGCAGTTAGTACACTATCATACTATCTTACTTACCACTCGCTAAGTGGTAGTATTAGGGGCTGGTATGCGTAGATGTGAAGGTACATAAAGGAGCGGGTGGTGTCTGGCTGATTGTGGTGGGCTGGTTTGATCCTAAAACATTCCTGGTAGATTTTTTACCCCAGTACAGCCCTGCAGGTTGCCATAGCAAGGACTTAGAATCAAAGTCATCCAATTATGATCAATCACATACCTGGGTGCTTTTTGAATCATCCAATCATGATTCACAGTTTGCACTGATGCCATTGCATGGCATACCTAATAGTCAGACAGAAATGTGACAACATTAAATTATATTATTTTTTAGGCTATTTAACATAGCCTGGGAAACCCGCGAACTTCCGGCCAAATTTTAGATTTTCCTCTGCAAGTCAGTCTGGCCAAGAGCCCATTCAAGCCCATTTTCCAATTTTTACAAATCCAGGCATCAATCACAACCGCTGCGGCTTTACCGATGACGATAGCGCAGCGACGTTGAAGTGGTATCTCCTTCATCGCTGTGATTGGTTTTAGGTATCTATCAATTCCGCCCAGAGGCATTTGAGGCAGCAACCGTTGGTGACACCCTTTGGAAATGGGCTGTGAATGAACCTTCCCAGACCCACTCTCAGTTACAACTGAGAAGGGTCTGGAGTGTCTACTCAGGCTATATTTAACAGCTGACATCCAAACTTATGAATACATGCGCCATCCGAGGTCATCATGCCTCAATTGAAGTCATGTCATTAACTTATAATCCAAGTCCAGTCTCAAATCATACATTTTTCTCAAGTCAAGTTGTAAGTCATTAAAACCATGACTCAAGTCGGCCTCGACTCAAACAGTGTCCACTACGGCTTCTCAGATGGTTCTGTGTGCAAACCATCTCGACGTCAACTTAATACTAAGTGGAGGCTCATTTACCTAAACTAATCAATTTCCATTTCCCCATCTTTCCACAGAAATTCCCACTGCCATCTGTGAGCGGTTGCCAGAGTTTGACCAAGAAGTCTCATTCTTCAGGGAAATTGTTTTGCAAGCTCTGCTCCAGAACCTGTCTATCCTGAGCCTGTTCCAGCCTCGTCTGAATCTTCCAACCTTTGCTCCCAGACCTCCAGTGCTTCCATGGGACCTGTAGCACCTCTCTGGTGTCAAGCAGGTTGCCCGCTAGCCGCGCTTGATTCCTTGCCAACTTCTAATTAACTGTAATTCTCGGCCTGCTGACATAGCCTAACAGTCAAGCAAGCCTCGGTTTTCCACTTCCCCTCCGTCCCTCCATTGCACGGTCTCACTGAACCAAAAGTGGCAGAACCAGAACAAGTAGGATTATATGTTCTTCAAACCAAATGACAACATAGGTTGTTTATTCCTACCCTCTAATACGACCCATAGGGCATTATGATGATTAATTATCGTTGGCAAGAAAATACCCCCACTACCTACTGTTTTTACTCTTTTTGTTTTCAAACAGGACACGGTCCCGGTCTCCTGGATGAAAGTCCTGTGTTTGTTTGACCCATCCACCCCAACTTGCTTTCTTACACGGAATTTGGGCTCTTATATTTGTGTCCTTATTTAATGCTTTGCTCATATGGCCCCTTCTGTACATTCTGGTGTACTCCGGCAGCACTACAACCCTCTTTACCTGCTAAATCCTCCACTTTATTCACCAGCTGGTCTCTAACTGTCTATTTGCTGCAGAGCTACACCAAACTATTTGGTACAGTGGGTTTTAGAGTCCTGAAATGGACCCTGATGAGAGGTGAGCGTCTGGCATCGTAAGGGCATATTGGTGGTGGAAGGAGTGGCCTCCCACGCGCTTTGAGTGTCTATGATAAAGCTATATAGATGTATGGAATTATTATTATTATTAAAGCTGTGGGAGTGAACAAAAACAGTAAAGGTTTGGGCCTTAAAACCAAAATACCAGTGAGTTAAAAACACTCTGTAGAGCTGAGAGGAGCTGCACAGTCGGGAGATCATTGTCTGTGGATTTGTGACTGGCAGCAACCCCTCTCACATTACACATGCTAACTGAATCACTTTTTTCTTAAAACAAAAATCAAAAAAATTCCAATTTATCAAATTAATGAATTGTCAGACACAATATCAACTGAAAAAACAGTCCTGTTCAGTAATGATGACATCACATGTTGATGGGTTCATGCTGATGCTTGTTTGTCTTCACACCTCTGATTCCAGGGACACCTCATTGGTCGAGATGTCATCACCTGACTAACCCATGCAGGTGTGAACAAACTTCCTGTCCAGAGGGGTTCAGCACACCGCCTTTAGGAGCCACTAATGGGCTGCAAAACATTGTTCATAGAGAGGGCAGATTAAATCTCACGGGACCTGTTGGGAACTGTTTGTGTGTCTGATGAAGCCCACTATACACAACAAAGGAAATGGTCATTTAGCCCTTCAAACACTGATCTATTGGGAGATGAATTTTGACATTTCAGTTTTAGCTCTGCTCATTAAGACTCCATAGCATACACACAAACTTTGACTTATTAACTATAACTAACTATAACTTTTTAATACCATATGGTAGTAAGCAGTGCCTGAAGTTATCTTTTTGGCCCACTACGCCATGAGATTTTTAACAGCCATTTTTTGCCTAATTAAGGTGAAACAGGAAAAGCATGGGTTATATTATATACATTATTTCAGGAGAACCTGGTCTATCAGGATATGCATTCTGCAGGGATGCCACATAAATGTGTAAATTGTTATATGACTATAGAGACAAAGAAAGAGACTAAACAGAAATTTATTGAAATCACACAAGAACAATGATGACTTCCTTTTGGCTTTTAAAACGTGATCTTCTAGGTCTTGGCAATCAGGGCAAACAAGAATAAACTCTGTATCTAACAAAAATATTAAAGTATTTAGGTTTCAACCAGAAAATTCCATACACTTTTATCCAAAATGTTAGTTGTGTCAGCTCAGGGCCCAGTTTTTCAAAAGTAATCCAGTTAGATTTCGGATCATGTATTGGATCAAATCTTGGAAATGGGTTTTTCAAAAGGCAAAGAAGGATTCTGAACTAAAATCAGATCACGTAATCCGATCTTACATTTGATCTGGATCAAACATGGCCTTTGGGTTTTCCAAACTTTGAACTTCCGGTTTGGGATCTATTTGATCCGAAAAAACAGGATTATCCTGATCCCATCAGAATGGGTGGAACCAAATAAAATCAGAGTGTTTTTTGTTTTAACTGAATGATCACAAAATCAATTTATGATGATAGATACATTTATTCATATTTGAGCATATAGGTTGTGCATGTCACATCTAATGAGATATGGTAACCAACCCCCCAAAAAAACATAACAAAATAAGGAATGTTTCTGTTTATTACAGTGATTCTGTTTCTTAAAATTAAAACAAACAATGGCTATTTGTGGCCACTGGTATTTTGCCTACCTGTTGTTCTTTGCTGAGCCAGCAGGCTACACTGTTGGCTCCATTTAAGGCTCTGGTCAACAGGAATTTGGTAATCCTGAAATTTGGTATTTGGATCACAGTGATCCAATCCAATGTTCCTTTAAAAGTTGGCATAAAGAGTAAGATGGATCAGGTGATCCTGGATAGCTAAAACATGGGATTTCCAAATCCGGATCAATTTGATCGAGATTAAATATTTTTTGAAAAAGTGGGCCCAGAGCATTATATGTCCACAATTTGACATCAGTAGGCCAAACTACACTCATTTCAACCTCAAGGCTTCATTCTGGCATTTCTTGTCTTTCTATCCTCTGCCTTCCAACAGACACACACAGACCTAGGAAATAAGACCCTCCTGTAAGGTCTCTCTATTGGTTGAGTAAACTCAATCCCCAAAATGACTTGATTTCTTTGGTTCGAGGCCAGCTTTCCGTCAAAGTGTCCTTATCAAAGATGGCATCTGGCTAACAAGAAGACATCGTTTTTATTTAGTATGAAAAGATAACCAAACCCAGTAAGTTCAATTGTGGATTTCTTGCTCTGGAATTATTGTGCAAACTCTCCAAAAGTTCCCGTCTTCACGGCGGGTTTACTAAACTACAATTGTCAGAGGGACCTCGTTGAAGCGGTGCATTTCTCTGCTTCTAGACAACAAAAAGGAAGACTCTAAACTATATTGATCAGGAGAAATAAAGTATGTGTTTCTCCCGTCGCGAACAACAGCTCCGACCAAATAGAGTTAAAATGTATTTGGTTTACTTTCTCTGAATTATCTAATCACCTAATCTTTTGTTGGCTGCTTGTTTTACCACAGTAATGTGCGCGCCACATTTTAGAGCTTGAATCAAAAGAATATGGCACACTTGGTTCAAAATGTGAAAGAACAACATTAGCAAGAAACAACTGAGTCACTCAATTCTTATTGGTTACCAATCAGCGTGGCAGGTAGATTGACAGTTTTCCCGCCAATGGCAAAATTCACCTGCATTTGTACGTGGTTGGGTGTTGATTTCAGGCCCTGGTTGTATGATGGGTATCACTGTGGTTGTTCACTTGTACTTTATGTTTGGTGTTTGTAAGGTTAGGATACACTTGCCCTATGGGTGATCTCAGCACTTCCTATGATGCTCTGTGATTTGGACACATATTGTTCCTACATAAACATAAGGGGAAATAGCCAAAGCAGCATCTTTTGACCTGGTATCCAGGGGCCTGTTGCACAACAGTAGAATAAAGAAATCAGGATAACTGAAAAGCGCGAGCTTGACTTAGTGTGATCACTCAAGCGTCTTAATCGGTTTGCACATTTGCGAGCCAGGATAAGTAGGTGAAGCTATGTCAAGCTAGGAGTAGATAGCTGGGATAAGTGCACGTTCCCCGGGCTTTCTTAAATAGACCCGGGGCGTATCGATCACAGATTTACTGATGCAGAAATGGAAAGGCGTGTGCAGCATATGTTTCACCCGCTGAGCAGCAGCTTCTATGGAGTTTTACGAGGAGGTGAAACATATAATATGCAAAAGGAAATCCGGCTGTTATCAAGCGGAAAAAAAGCCCGACAGACTATAGCGGACCGACTGAATACGTATGGATTTAAAAAAAATCTTCTTAGTCACTCCATGTTTTAATTGCTTTAATATGCTTGTTTTATGTGTTGGTCATATTGCTGTTTCTGTTTTTATGTGCTAAATGTGCTGGATTTAGTGTAAAGTGTCTTTGAGTAGCCTGTAAAGCACTATATAAATTAAATGTATTATTATTTAGTCTACTTCGACTTAAAAGTGAGCAGAGGGATTCTTGTTCCTGGGAAATTTATAAGGACTAAGCTTAATTTCAAAGCTTATTCATAATGCGAGAATATGTTTTACAACCATATGCACAAATCTCCATAAGCTATGTCTAATTCTAAATATCTTTCTACAATTAATGTTCATACAGAACAAGCATGAATGGACAAAAACTAGAAAAAGAAGTGACTTCAATACACGCTGTAAGCATATCTGTAAAACAATGTAGCCTGTTATTATTCATGTTTTTTTAAGATGACAAGTGACAGCACCAAAATAAAATGATTAAGAAGCTTTGTGGCATTCCAACACATTCTCACTCCCATTTGGTAAAAAAAAGGACGTTTGATCAGGTGCCATTGTCGTCGTTATTGATGCTAAAAGTCCGCTTTTAGAGTCCGCTGCGCGGTGTGGGAGGATCCCCCTGCCTCCCCCCGCCTCCCCCCTGCCTCCCCCCGCCTCCCCGCGTTGCACGGGCGGGGGCACACTTCATGGGGACAGCAGCGGAGGAAAAGCCCATTTCCTCCGTATCGTCCCACTTTTTACCATTACCATCTCAACAACTGCAGTAGTAGGATTTAAATCAAACTCGTGATAGCAATAGTGACAAGTAATGCATGTTAATAAAAATAAAGCAGAACACATTCAGAAGACAATGCAATGACTGTTAAACACGTTTATTTCGGATCAGAGCAGCAGCTGATTTAACACATCAGACTCCAGGATTAATCTTAGCCTGCCTGTTAGCCTGCTCTGGACCAGGCTAGCTGCAAAGAATAAATCGCCATGGTTACTTGGCTCGGTTTAATTCAACCTGCTTTTGTGCAACCAAGTCAAAGCTAAATTCATCCAGGATAACCTGAATATCCCGGCTTAATCCCTTATCTTGGTTTTGGGCAAAGGCCCCAGGTCTTCAAATTCATCAAACAATCAGAGCACTGTCACCCAGAAGACTGTTTCATGTACCGTTTGAAAATAAAGGGTGATTTTTTTATTTTACCTTACAGAACTACGTCCCCTTCTGTGTCAGGTGTGTGAACAGAAGTAAAGTTAGGTAACAACACAAACCAAGATCTTAGCAGAGTCGGCAGAAGACAAGTCTATTTCCAGATCCTGATGAGCGACTTGTAGCCACATGCCATCATCTTCCAACGTCAACAACATAAAACACAACTAATTTAAAAGTTCTGCCTATGTGCTGGTAGATTTGTGTTTCTTTACTGGAAAGTAATAAGAAAAAAGACAATTATCATGTTAAATAAACACTCATATGATGATATATTGAGAATTTCAGAGCAACTCTAATATTTTTGCCGACTACTTCATCTGCTTCTGCAGTCATACTTGCAAACCCTCCCCATTTTCCCCGGAGACTCCTGTTTTTCATTGCCCTCTCCTGGTTTCCTCCCAGGGTCACAACTCTACTGACAACAATACAGCTACACCAAATGTCGTCATGGCATGCAAGTGGCGAGGAAGGAGAGAGCCTCGTCCTCTTCAGGACGGAGAGAGAAATGGAGACTTAAAGGTCCAATATGTAATATTTGTACTGTAATAAATCCAAAAATGACACCAATGCCTCATCAGATATTAAGGAAACATGTTAAGTTGAAATAATATCTTTTCTGACAACAATGCTAATGTCAGTAATTTTTCTTTTTGAAATTTACATTCCGTGACGGAATTTCTATTTATGTTTTGGCCTGTGTGTTGTTATCAACGGCCCAGTTTGACAGCCACGGGACCTATTCCATCAAGCAGGCTAAAGGCAAAGCCAAGCTTAAATGGCCAAGTCTGGCTAATATAAGTGAGAGTTCGGTTCCATCAAAGAGGCTGAGATTAGCCCCAACTCAGTAACCATGGATACTATGACTCTGGCTAAGCCTCAACCATGGCTAAGCCGAACTGTGGCTCAGGTTTCCGTTCCATCAATCTGAGCCTCAACCCTGTTCCACCAAGGAGGCGCTAATGTGAATGCCAGCCAAGTAACCATGGTAACTTATGCTGCCGGGCAAACCTGAGGCCTGTACTACACGAAGCAAGATCAACTTGTCCTGGATTTCTTTCAGTAATCCGGCTTCACCTAACCTAACAACCGCGGTCCTGCATAACCTGTCCTGACGCCGATCAACTATTATCAACTAGTTCAGTCAACTCAGGGTTTCCCAATCCAGCGTAGCGCGTTCACATAAAAGAGGCGGTGTTTGCGCCACCGACCAATCGCAAACATCTACCACATCGCATGTTATATAAGAAGAGCAAATTATAATTCTCCATAAATATGAAGAACACGAACACGGTTTTACAGGGAAAAGCGCAATACAGTCGCTGCTTCCTAAAACAGGAAAGAAAGCTGGCAAAAAATAAATAAATAGCCGACGCTGTAGATGTTTAAATCACAACGCTTATTAATATCACTTCCCCATCAGTCAGGAAGATCTGACCATAATTACACTTGTGCTTTCCATAAACTGTCGTTGCTTTAGCCTATTATTTCAGTTGCAACCCTGGCAGTGGGAAGCGATCGTTAGAGCAAATAAAACATATAAAAACATAATTCAAACCGATGTGTACATTGGCGACACACGGCTCAAGAAGCCAATATGTAATTCCCTCCCATTAAAATATATAGGCTATATTTCATAAAAATACCCATGTTAACGGGGTTGTTGGTCTCTCAATGTTTTAACTTTTATGAGCGCACCCCTCTCTCCCCCTCTCTCCCCCTCTCTCTCTCTCTCTCTCTCTCTCTCTCTCTCTCTCTCTCTCTCTCTTCTCTCTCTCTCTCCTCCCCCCCCCCCCCCCCCCCTCTCTCTCTCTCTCTCTCTCTGCACCGGAGCTCCGCCTGATCTTCTTTAAAGAACGGTTGGCGCCGTTATCAATCGACCTATTGATTGGTCAGTAGGCGGGCTTTACACCGGGTTGATCTCTGATCTCCAACTCAACCTGCTCCCGACCAGGTTAGGTGTTCAGCATGAGTTACCAGCGATTGAACCCGATAACAACTGATCCACCTCGTGAGTACAGAAAATCCTGGGTTGAGCCTTAAGTTAGCTCGTTAAGGCCAAATCCTGCTTCGTAGTACAGGCCTCTGGTCTGTAGCAGGCTAAAAGTGAAGCTTAGCACCATCTATGATCAAAGAATGTCCAGTAGACAGAAACAGAGTCACACAACGGTCATGGAATGATAAAATAATATGGAAAACATAAAATTTATAATATCTTTTTTATTATTTATACTAATAATCATATATTATCTATAAGTACATTAAAGAACATTATCACGAAAATAAAACAATAAAAAATAAGACAAATAAATACAAAATTAAACTAATTAGCAAACAAAATATAATAAAAGGAAATTAAGGTATTGAAAATAAAAGATTGAATATGTACACCAAACCAATTAGATGTAAATGCCCTCCACCCCCACACACCCTCCTTGCCTCCTATTGGCTGGCAAAGCCAAAGCCAATTGAGGTCAATTGACAAAGGCCAAGACATTTAAGCAGTGCATTCAAGAGAGGGAGAGGGACACAGAGAGACAAAGAGAAAGAGAAGGATTGGGTGGGGACATTCCAACATGGCATGCCCATTCATTGACAACCCAGTGAATGAAGAGGCCCGCATAATTCAACGGGCCTTCAGACCACCACCAGCACCAAGGGTCTTCCAGGACAGGACCAACCCGTTGACCCACACAGATGCGTACCTGTGGGAGAGGTACCGGTTCAGCAGACAAAGCATTGTGTATTTATGCAGTTTGCTTGAACCACACATTATGAGGGTCACTCGCCGCAGCCAGTCTCTGACCACTGTGCAGTCAGTCTGTATTGCACTGCAGTTCTTTGCCAGCGGTACATTTCTCCGACAGTGTTGGTGATGCTGAGAAGTTAAGCAAGGCAACTGTTTGCAGAGAGGTAACAATTATATGTACTGTATTCATTTGTGATTATCACATGAGGGTGTCCATGATGTCATATTGTCATAGGCCATGACTAATTGGAAACAGAGACAGATGGCAATGAAGTAATATACTTATTTATTCTTTTGATGTAACAAGGGTTAGGGCCTCAGATTGATAGGAGATAGATGATTGATTGATCACCTGCATTCACTTAGTTACTGTAACAGGGGTCCTCATCTCCATAGCATTGCTTGATTTGCTAAATGATTCTCGATAAATAATGCAGGAAATAAATTAAAGCTATCCCATCGATTTGCATAACAGTCAGTTGATAAATGTGATGAATATCGCTTTCTAACATTACTACTAGGGCTGCCAGATGATAAAATATGGAGAATTTCACATAAATTGCAGTGAAACAATAATGCTATTTTAATTATGTTCATATGAATGTTACTTATTAGGGCTATCTTTTTGTTCTTTGGGGATTTTCCTTTTAATTTTAGGGATTTGGTTGCATTAATAGGTCCACATAATTGATTAGTTTAGAACAAAAACCATTAAGAAATCAATTGGTAGATTATTGTCTACATATATTTTGTGCCTTTGATGGGGGATTTATATAACATGATGATGTTGAAATACTTTAATTTCTTTATCACTTACGCATTCAGCCTGTCGGCAATATTCTGCCACGCCACATCCCTCGCTTTATTGATTGCCGCGGTATTGCCCTTCTTTCAGATTATGTGGCTGTAATCCTCATATACCTCCATGAGGAGGGTTTGTTCAGCTGCGGAGAACATTTCTGCACGCTCTTTTCCCTTGCTTTTAGGCATTTTGGACAGTTCTCGTTCTCGACTAGAATGGGCTTTTTATTTTCCCTGTGGGCGTGCACAAGTTGAGGCTTAACAGGTGAGGCCTAGGTGCCTAAGTGTCAAGTGGAGCCAGCTGATTTCACTTGATGCAACGACTTGGAGCTAGATTGGGAAGTGGAGCTTAGTCAAGCTTCAAGCTTACACCTAAGTCTGGCAATTCTTAGCTAGCGTTGATGGAATACCCCCAGGCCGGGTTGCCAGATATACCTGTAAACACGTAAACCCAGCGCCACAGCTGTAACGTGATTACACGCCATGAAAGCAGCAAACAAACAAACAGGATCAACGGAGATGATCGTACGGTGGCTCAGTGGTTAGCACTTCTGCCTCACAGCAAAAAGGTTCTGGGTTCGAACCCCAAGTCGTCTCAGGCCTTTCTGTGTGGAGTTTGTGTGTTTTCCCATTGTTTGTGTGGTTTCTTCATAAAGACATGCATACTAGGCAACTAGGATTACAATTTAAAAATAGCAGACTGGCTAAACACTGGCGCATTCATTAATGTGCATTGTCCTAATCAAATATAATAATAAAAAAAAAAAAATAGATTCTACATGACATAAAAAAACGGCATGTTTCTAACAGTTCTGTGACCAGAGATGTAACAAACCCTGGATAAATATTGGAGATGTATTTGAAAGAATGAGACAGCTTAGAGCCCCAAAATGATGCTGAGTTGGCTAATTTACTCTAATTTTATGTAATTTAAACATTTGTGTACTCACATTGAATTATATAGCTAGAGTAACGTTACTCGAGTTGGTTAGTCGCAAAAACAATTGAGACACAGCCAGTAAAGTGATACCGACTGGTCCTGGCTAACGACGCTATGCTAACCCTGCTAACGTTACCGGAGTAAACAGCTGTTTACAACATGTACAATGGTGAGTTATTTTAAGCCAAGAGAGGGAGGCTTTGAATCGGGAAGAGAGGACCGTGAGTTTGCAGTGTTAAACACACAATTGTTGCCGCAATTCTAAGCCGATGAAGTGTGTTCAGTCGGGTGGAATAGGACGGCAAGGTAGTGCTATTTTAGCAGTTCCTATCCTGGCGTGTAGAGAGGACGGCGAGGTTGTGGTGTTTTTAGCGGTTCCTACTGTAGCTAATTCTAAGCCGAAAAAGTGTGTCTGTCAGTTGGGTACAGAGCTCCGGCGTGGGCACAAGCTTTTATGAATATCAATATAGCCAGCATCTAACGTTAGCTACTCTGCTGTGCTGTGGAGTAATGTCTGACTATCTGAGACTAGCGTCTAACGTTAGCTACTCCGCTGTGCTGTGGAGTAATGTCTGACTATGTGAGACTAGCGTCTAATGTTAGCTACTCCGCTGTGCTGTGGAGTAATGTCTGACTATGTGAGACTAGCGTCTAATGTTAGCTACTCCGCTGTGCTGTGGAGTAATGTCTGACTATGTGAGACTAGCGTCTAATGTTAGCTACTCCGCTGTGCTGTGGAGTAATGTCTGACTATGTGAGACTAGCGTCTAACGTTAGCTACTCAGCTGTGCTGTGGAGTTATGTGAGACTAGCGTCTAACGTTAGCTACTCAGCGTCTTGTGCTGTGAGTAATGTCTGACTATGTGAGACTAGCGTCTAATGTTAGCTACTCCGCTGTGCTGTGGAGTAATGTCTGGCTATGTGAGACTAGCGTCTAACGTTAGCTACCCGCTGTGCTGTGGAGTAATGTCTGGCTATGTGAGACTAGCGTCTAACGTTAGCTACCCGCTGTGCTGTGGAGTAATGTCTGGCTATGTGAGACTAGCATCTAACGTTAGCTACTCTGCTGTGGTTAGTTATGTCTGGCTATGTGAGACTAGCGTCTAACGTTAGCTACTCAGCTGTGCTGTGGAGTAATGTCTGACTATGTGAGACTAGCGTCTAACGTTACCTACGCTGTGCTGTGGAGTAATGTCTGACTATGTGAGACTAGCGTCTAACGTTAGCTACTCAGCTGTGCTGTGGAGTAATGTCTGACTATGTGAGACTAGCGTCTAATGTTAGCTACCCGCTGTGCTAGTAGTAATGTCTGACTATGTGAGACTAGCGTCTAATGTTAGCTACTCGCTGTGCTGTGGTAAGTAATGTCTGGCGATGTGAGACTAGCGTCTAACGTTAGCTACTCGCCTGTGCTGTGGAGTAATGTCTGGCTATGTGAGACCAGCGTCTAACGTTAGCCCCCGCGCTGTGCTGTGGAGTAATGTCTGGCTATGTGAGACTAGCATCTAACGTTAGCTACTCTGCTGTGCTGTGGAGTAATGTCTGGCTATGTGAGACTAGCATCTAACGTTAGCTACTCTGCTGTGCTGTGGAGTAATGTCTGGCTATGTGAGACTAGCGTCTAACGTTAGCTACTCTGCTGTGCTGTGGAGTAATGTCTGACTATGTGAGACTAGCGTCTAACGTTAGCTACTCTGCTGTGCTGTGGAGTAATGTCTGGCTATGTGAGACTAGCGTCTAACGTTAGCTACTCCGCTGTGCTGTGGAGTAATGTCTGACTATGTGAGACTAGCGTCTAATGTTAGCTACTCCGCTGTGCTGTGGAGTAATGTCTGGCTATGTGAGACTAGCGTCTAACGTTAGCTACTCTGCTGTGCTGTGGAGTAATGTCTGGCTATGTGAGACCAGCGTCTAACGTTAGCTACCCGCGTGCTGTGGAGTAATGTCTGGCTATGTGAGACTAGCATCTAACGTTAGCTACCCGCTGTGCGGTTGAGTAATGTCTGGCTATGTGAGACTAGCATCTAACGTTAGCTACTCCGCTGTGCTGTGGAGTAATGTCTGGCTATGTGAGACTAGCGTCTAACGTTAGCTACTCTGCTGTGCTGTGGAGTAATGTCTGGCTATGTGAGACTAGCGTCTAACGTTAGCTACTCTGCTGTGCTGTGGAGTAATGTCTGGCTATGTGAGACTAGCGCGTCAACGCGTGCGCTACTCTGCTGTGCTGTGGAGTAAATGTCGGCTATGTGAGACTAGCGTCTAACGTTAGCTACTCCGCTGTGTTGTGTGCTTGAGTAATGTCTGGCTATGTGAGACTAGCATCTAACGTTAGCTACTCTGCTGTGCTGTGGAGTAATGTCTGGCTATGTGAGACTAGCGTCTAACGTTAGCTACTCTGCTGTGCTGTGGAGTAATGTCTGACTATGTGAGACTAGCGTCTAACGTTAGCTACTCTGCTGTGCTGTGGAGTAATGTCTGGCTATGTGAGACTAGCGTCTAACGTTAGCTACTCTGCTGTGCTGTGGAGTAATGTCTGGCTATGTGAGACTAGCGTCTAGCAACATTGTTGTGAATGCTGCGGTCTCAGCCTGGCAACCTCCGTGAACTTAGAGTCTGGGCAGGAGGGGGTGGGGGAGACAACTCTCTCCAGTATTTTGAATTTGTACTGCAGTAACTATTTTAAACACTAGCTGTCAGTATTACATATTGGACCTTTAAAGAAATACTCAAGCCAGAGGGGCATATTAATCTGCTGTTCAAAATGTGCCTGTTTGGAACGGGCTGATTGCTTGCCGGGTCGTACTGCTTGTTAGCTTTCTCAAGAACCATTGTACCCCAAAATTACCTACAAAAGGATCCAAAGCACTTAATATGAAACCCAACTGTCAGCAGCTCAATATGATATATATGATACAGGCTTTTGTTTGATTTAGTGTCGGCAAAAAAGCCTTTTATTGAGTTTCCCTGTTAGTGAAATGCTCTGAGTAAATTTAAGCTAAACTTTTTTGTGTAGGGTGAAGACACAAAAAAAAAGGGAAGCCAGCTTTATGGAAGTGTTGTCCCTCAACCTTTATTCGCGGTCCTTTTAATTTTATTCATAGTTTATTAATATCCAATATCCAACGCTCTCCAAACTGCTCCAAGTTAACCCTAAATAACTAACTAACCCGAAACGCAAGTTCATAGGGTACCCAGGGAAGCAAGTGTGAAGTAAATCGGAAGAACGGTTTTCGGATATGTAAAAGACAACTCACACACAACACACACACACACACACACACACACACACACACACACACACACACACACACACACACACACACGTTCCCTCCATTCAGTCATTTTGTCACATTCAGCGTCCCCTTCTTAACCAGAGGAAAAGTAACGTGTTATTTTAACCCAAACCACCATCTTTTTCTAAAATTAGGTTTTTGTGCCTAAACCAAACCTAACCAAACTACAACTGTTTCACAATGTTAACGACGTGTTTAAAATGGCAGCCTATACATTCAATGAAATGTTAACCAAGAAGAAGCTGCTGCTCTCTTCCAGCCTGTTTAAACTTGAGATAAATTGACAGACTGGGGTGGGGGCGCACCCTGTCTCAGAACTGACAGAGAAGACAGGCCTTCACCTAAACCAATTAGTGGAAAACAGAGACCTCTAGTGGCAGCAAGGGTTGTTGAGAAATTAAATCCTCAGCAGCTTAAACCTTTTCATCCCTCCTTTAACGTAGTAAAAGTAAACAGAAATCTCTCATCTAACTGAAATGTGAGAACACAAATTTAAGAAGTATCTCCTGGGATGTTGGTAAATGTTTACTACTAACTCATCCATCACACACCTTGCAGTGCTGTAGCCTGAGGCTGGACTAGAGTCTGGACTCCAGACGTTTTTCTGTTGCCTCAGATTTCTTTTGGACTCGTTGGTAATTGCACTCAGACTTGTCTCAGACTTGGCCATTGGCCTTGCCAAATATTCTAGTTGGTCTCCACCAAGTCCTGCATTACATACTTTTCTAAAGTAAACCATTGAATCTCGCTTGTTCAGAAAACAGATATTTTTTTCAATCCAAAATCCATCTAGAACGGGCATTGACATTGGTCTCCTGGTATACGCCTGGCTGCATCATATGAGGAGGCATCGTTCATTTTCATTTAGGTCACAGACACGCATGTTGTCGACCACTTTGTAGTATGGATTCTTCAGGACGAGTCATAAATTCAGTGGTGTAATGAGCCCACACCGGGCCCTTATGTAGGATTATCACGGTGGCCCCCCCTACTACAGCACGTGATGATGCAATGTCCATGAGTAAGCTACCATGAATAGGACAGGATAGGATCATAGAGACACAGCATATAAGAGATGAGATGACTCACAAAATCAGGAGTAGCCTACGCACACCACAACAACAACAAAACACTGCTGGTGACGGAGCACCATAACACATTGTTACTCACTGCTATGACTACACACACACATAGGCCGAGGTATCTGCAGGATCTGAAGAGTAACTATGAGTTTAACTGATTTTCTAAACCAGGGGTAAAACAAGGCATAGATCACAGGGTTTAGACATAGAAACACACATACCAGAACATCAAGAGTCCTGGCTGCTTTCAGCTCGGATTTCTTTGCCTTTGGAGTCACTGGAAGCTGGAGTGTGACAGCTGTGAGAGCTGCAGTTAGATTTCCACAATAAAATACTTTTTTTTCCATTACTGTCCTTTGTACAAACAACTTTTTAGATTTGAATTTTTCAGCCCAACTGAAAAACATCCATGTTTTACAGATATACTTCTTTGTACTGACTTTTTTTTGGGAGTGATTTAATTTCTTTTTGTCAAGTTATTGCCGTGAAATGTTTTCATATAGCCTAGAAATCTAGACGCACCTTATCGGCAGCAAATGTACTCTCCGTTAGCTTACGAGCTGGATAAGCCAAACTTTAGCAGGGCCAATCACATCGTGTATAGAGTCGGTGGGCGGGCTTAACATAATGACGGCAGAGTTACGACGGTTACGCGTGAATTCCTTGCTACTTGAAAACAAAGACGATGGCTGCTGCCGACCAGTATTTTGAATTTGTACTGCAGTAACTATTTTAAACACTAGCTGTCAGTATTACATATTGGACCTTTAAAGAAATACTCAAGCCAGAGGGGCATATTAATCTGCTGTTCAAAATGTGCCTGTTTGGAACGGGCTGATTGCTTGGCCTGTGGTATTGCTGCTTGTAGCTTTCTCAAGAACCATTGTACCCCAAAATTACCTACAAAAGGATCCAAAGCACTTAATATGAAACCCAACTGTCAGCAGCTCAATATGATATAGTGTCAGGCTTTTGTTTGATTTAGTGTCGGCAAAAAAAAGGCTTTTTATTGAGTTTCCCTGTTAGTGAAATGCTCTGAGTAAATTTAAGCTAAACTTTTATTGTGAAGGGTAGACACAAAAAAAAGGGAAGCCAGCTTTATGGAAGTGTTGTCCCTCAACCTTTATTCTGCGGTCCTTTTAATTTTATTCATAGTTTATTAATATCCAATATCCAATGCTCTTCAAACTGCTCCAAGTTAACCCTAAATAACTAACTAGCCCGCAACGCAAGTTCATAGGGTACCCAGGAAGCAAGTGTGAAGTAAATCGGAAGAACGGTTCTCGATATTTAAAAGACAGCGCTCACACACACACACACACACACACACACACACACACACACACACACACACACACACACACAAGGTCCCTCCATTTATAGTCATTTTGTCACATTCTGCGTCACCTTCTTAACCAGAGGAAAAGTAACGTGTTATTTTAACCCAAACCACCATCTTTTTCTAAAATTAGTTTTTTTGTGCCTAAACCAAACCTAACCAAACTACAACTGTTTCACAATGTTAACGACGTGTTTAAAATGGCAGCCTATACATTCAATGAAATGTTAACCAACAAGAAGCTGCTGCTCTCTTCCAGCTTGTTTTAAACTTGAGATAAATTGACAGAGTGGGGGGGGGCACCCTGTCTCACAACTGACAGAGAAAACAGGCCTTCACCTAAACCAATTAGTGGCAAACGGAGACCTCTAGTGGCAGCAAGGGTTGTTGAGAAATTAAATCCTCAGCAGCTAAAACCTTTTCATCCCTCCTTTAACGTAGTAAAAGTAAACAGAAATCTCTCATCTAACTGAAATGTGAGAACACAAATTTAAGAAGTATCTCCTGGGATGTTGGTAAATGTTTACCACTAACTCATCCATCACACACCTTGCAGTGCTGTAGCCCGAGGCTGGACTAGAGTCTGGACTCCAGACGTTTTTCTGTTGCCTCAGATTTCTTTTGGACTCGTTGGTAATTGCACTCAGACTTGTCTCAGACTTGGCCATTGGCCTTGCCAAATATTCTAGTTGGTCTCCACCAAGTCCTGCATTACATACTTTTCTAAAGTAAACCATTGAATCTCGCTTGTTCAGAAAACAGATATTTTTTTCAATCCAAAATCCATCTAGAACGGGCATTGACATTGGTCTCCTGGTACACGCCTGGCTGCATCATATGAGGAGGCATCGTTCATTTTCATTTAGGCCACAGACACACATGTTGTCGAGCACTTTGTAGTATGGATTCTTCAGGACAAGTGATAAGTTCAGTGGTGTAACGAGCCCACACCGGGCCCTTATGTAGGATTATCACGGTGGCCCCCCCTGCTACAGCATGTGATGATGCAATGTCCATGAGTAAGCTACCATGAATAGGACAGGATAGGATCATAGAGACACAGCATATAAGAGATGAGATGACTCACAAAATCAGGAGTAGCCTACGCGCACCACAACAACAACAAAACACTGCTGGTGACGGAGCACCATAACACATTGTTACTCACTGCTATGACTACACACACACATAGGCCGAGGTATCTGCAGGATCTGAAGAGTAACTATGAGTTTAACTGATTTTCTAAACCAGGGCTAAAACAAGGCACAGATCACAGGGTTTAGACATAGAAACACACATACCAGAACACCAAGGGTCGGTAAATTAGGGAATGTATTTGCGCTCCCGGGGGCGGTTCAGCGAAAAGAGGAGGCGTGTTCCGGCGCAAACGTTACTTTGTGCTATTCTGCAGTTTCAGAAAACAATTCCGCCACTGACCAGGAAAAACATGGTCTAAAGTCAGTAGCGCGTTATTCAGATGCTATTTTAGGGGCGCATGCTTGGCCATAATGTAGCGTGTGCACAACGCGCATACACTTCTCTCATCTAAATGGATGCAGCAGTTCCCATTTTTGCAAACCATACATAATTACAAAGGAAAATATTACTGAAAATGCGCTTCAGGTGTTTGGATAGGTCAGGAGGACCTTTACAGTACAGTCCTCAAAAAGTCCCAGCATTCTTTGTGGCTTGTTGTGTTTTTCCATGAATCATGGATGTGTTGATGACATAAATGAGGAAATATTAGAGGACTTAAGGAGACGTGATGTTGAATCTGGTCCGGGAGAAATGCGCGATGCGCTCCTAGTGGAGCGGGTGGACGGAGATGGAGTGGGGGGAGGAGGAAGGGGCACAGCAGGAGCAGGTGGTGCGTTTGGAGGCCCACGCTCCATGGCTGCAGAATCCTCTCCAGACTTGAGGAGATGCGCCCGAGAGGCCACAGCAACATCGCCAATCGGCCAAGACGGGCATTTATTACTTTGCCGCATCAGCAGCTCCCGCTGGCATGCGCCAGGCAAATCCGCCGTCATAATAGCAATCCGCCATGGAACAAGCGCCCTGCTCTTAAAGGGAATGTGAGATGACGCTCTGATTGGTTTATTGCACGTTACGCCCAAACCACACATAGCTACTTCAGACCAACCCATTTTAGATTTGCGTCGGGCGCAAGAGTCATTTATCCCGCCGGTAAAATAGCAACAGCGTCCGAGAGCCACCCACAAAGCTACTTGCGTTTTGCGTTTCATACTTGCGTTTCAGATCGTTAAAATAGGGCCCCAAGAGTCCTGGCTGCTTTCAGCTCTGATTTCTTTTCCTTTGGAGTCACTGAAAGCTGGAGTGTGACAGCTGTGAGAGCTGCAGTTAGATTTCAACAATAAAATACTTTTTTTTCATTACTGTCCTTTGTACAAACAACTTTTTAGATTTGAAGATGGCAGAAGGGCCTCCTCCACCTGGGGCCCCCTGGATATGAGGTCCTTCAGTGTGGGGACAGAGGAGGCCGTGAGTTTCCTCCTGTATCTCTCTCTCCCCCACTGAATAGCTTTATTAAAAGATGCCTGTGTGAATGGTGGAAGGTCCTGCAGGTGTGTGCCAATGACTGTGTCCTAGAGATCCCTAAGTATGTTGATGTTATTGTGCATCCATGATTCTGTGTTGACTTTAACCAGTTCTAATGGATTATTGTTAGGTGAAGAGGGTTTGATGAAAGATGGAAGCCTATTCATTTGTCTCATCATTCCCTGTGGGAAGGTGTCTATGTGTATTGTTTTAGTTATGATTTCTGAGTGGTGGATGGTCTGTAGAAGTCTGAAATATGTTTTGGTGTGGAGGTCATTATGGTGGACTGTAATGTTTGGAGGCTGGCTGTTGACCCAGAAGAGGAGTGATGGTTTGCCACCCTCTCAGCCCCGCCCCCTGGGGCCAACGCCAGCGGTGTGAACCTGTTTTGTAATTTTATTGGCATAGTTGCCACAAAACTGCAGGACAGTCCCAGCCGAAAAACACACCTCCACAGAACATGTAAAATGGCCGACCAGGCCCGCAGATAAGAAGAAAGAAGAAAGAGACCACCTGTAGATGAAAACGGTTAAAAGTCAAATAAAAAGCCTGTTCACATAGGCCCAATAAACCTTCAGTAAAGGAAAATACAGAGGAATAAAAAGAGAGGGGGGTTAAGAAAGTAAAGAGAGAAGTAAAAGGACGGTAGGCTCCTTAGGCCGGTTACACACTGGAAGCGTCGCGCGAGCGTGTCAGCTGCGTGGCGTGTCCGTTTATATTTCGGCTCCCATGTTAACAGGTTAGATTACATACTAACTGGCGCCAGACGCGTCGCTAGAAATAGAACGCGGGTATTATTTTTCACGCGAGACGCGAGCGTGTTGGAAGAGTTTCCAGGCAAAATAGAATAGGAAAATATGTTTATATGTCATTTAGACACAAATACATATTAATAAATGACATATTGATGTTTGAATGTAGATATAAATGTAATAAAAAATTTCAGAGAAAAGATTTTCAAATATTGAACCTGTCATACAGAACGAAATATTCTGTAACATATCAATACTGCCGACGTTGTCTTGCTTTAATCAAATCAGTAGGCTATATATAAATGGTAGGATAGGCTATGATAACAAGTGTGTGTTCTGAGTGACGGTCCAACATCAGATAGGCTATATAGGCTCTTTACAGCTACACAAAGTTGTTCAGACAGCCCACTTAGCCATTTATCAGTTTGAATCTGTTGGCACTATGTCCCGAGATCAGCCCTCCCTGTACCTAGCAGCAGGAGCAGCGCCGCGTCAGACACGCTTCTGGTATGTAGGACACAAAAAATCCACGCAGCTGACTCGCAGCTGAGACGCAACAGAAACGCCACGCTCGCGAGACGCGTGCAGTGTGTAACCGGCCTTAAAGCTGTGGAGTAAAAGGTTACAGTGAGATTAAAAGAATAATACTCACAGGTTCAGAGGCCTTGTGGGTGCTTAGGCCGTTGCCTGAAAGAAAGGGGCCCTCTTTGGGGACCCCCTGGGTCCACACAGTCTCCACGTTATTAAAAGAGGATAAAAATCTGCTCTAAAAGTTGATAAAGGCCATCCTGTATAGGTGGGGAGTTTAGTAGTCATCAGTGTGCACACACAATAATTTCAGCTGACTCACCCCTCAGGTTTCCTGGCTGGCTGGCTTGTTAAAACAATCCTCCATTAAAATGAGATGTTGCAGGTTAAAATCCTACTGTGAGATTAAAATAATTATTTTATTTAAAGGAACACGCCAACTTATTGGGAATTTAGCTTATTCACCGTAACCCCCAGAGTTAGACAAGTCGATACATACCTTTCTCATCTCCGTGCGTGCTGTAAAGCTGTCTGACGGCTCCAGCAGCATCAGCCCATCACAGAACAGGCAGGTGAATGGTTCCAGTAATCCTACTGCTCCGAATAAGTGACAAAATAACGCCAACATGTTCCTATTCACATGCTGTTATTTGCAGAGTCACAGCGTGTACTAAAAACAACGTAACATGAGACACAGCCATCTTCTAACCGTAAACAAACCGGGAACTATATTCTCAGGCGGAAGAATATAGTACTTGGGCGGAGTGATATGCTCGCAGCAAGCATGTCTGAGAATATAGTTCCTGGTTTGTTTACGGATACACACTGTGACTCTACAAATCACAACATGTAAATAGGAACGTGTTGGAGTTATTTTGTCACTTTTATCACAATTGGGAGCAGTAGGCTAGTTGGAACCTTAGTTGGTTACCTGCAGGATCTGTGCTGGGCTAAGCTAACACTGGAGCCGTCAGACAGCGTTACAGCACGCACGGAGATGAGAAGGGTATGTATCGACTTGTCTTACTCTGGGGGTTACGGTGAATAAGATAAATTCCCAATAAGTCGTCATGTTCCTTTAAGTATTTGCCTTTATTATTTCTTCTTCTTCTTCCTCCTAAGGAATCCATGTTCCCATGCACGAAAACTCACCCCACTTTGCACATGAGTCCAGTCCTATGCTAAACTTATGCAGTGTGATTTGTGTGCTGATAAGTTTCCTGGGGGTGGCGCTACAACGCTTTAAAAATTCATAACAAATCAGCCGTACATGCTACAACGTAGCAACTTATGCCAAACTGTAGCCCCAATAGAGCAGAAACTATGCTCTGCTGTTACCTTGTAGCAATGTTGAAGTCAATCACTCTTCTTAAACCTATCTGCTCCCACATGTTTGTTTCAATTGAAACTGCATACAGTACTATAAACAACTGCAGTGCAATTTCTTCCAAATTAAATATTTGATGTTCATGGAAAAAAGTCATAACATTCAAAGATCATTGTAGATTTGGTTTGCAAAATTTCAGAATTTTAACTCATTAATTGAATTTACATTTTTCTTTTTTTTTTTATTGTGTCCTCATCTACGCATTGCAGTCAATGCAAAATAGAGCATCTTTAAACATCAGTTTGGCATTATTTTTTGTGAAAATAAATTACAGGTATATCTATGTTGTCTTAACCAAGTACACACATTCTCAGAATTTTCTAATAAGAAATAATAATATTTTTATTACAGCAGCTTTAAATCCTTCATTTCCACGCAAGCCTGCTCCTTGTCTACTAGGTGTTGAGATGCTACTTGTGACATCACCCATCGCTCCCTGAGATCAGAACCTGCCTACGGCCTCAATGGTTCCAAGTTTGAGCACCTGGTGTTGCACGATCATACATGTATCTAATCAGGCATTGTGCTGTGGACAACTGCCCTGCATATTTTAAATGTGTCTCCATTAACACACCTGATTCTGATTAACAATCAGTTCTGTTCGAGTACAGGAAAGTCATGTTATTGAGTCAACCCAGGCTGACTCAATAAAATATATCCATATAGCTAGAGGAGTCATCACCTGGACAATAGCTCACTGAGATCAGTGTTTTCTTTTGGCCCTGAAGATTGTTAGTTCAAATGTTCACAATGTCACATCTTATACATGATCAGCCATTGTGCTTTGGATTTGTGCAATTGAGCTACAGAACAGGCCAGCCTGTTGAATATTGATGTTACTCTTTCATCTTGAGCTTTAGTTTTCATAGTGGATTTTGAATTGTCAATTTGATCCATTCACACTTATTAAAGATTATGTCATCATTATGTCTGATGCTACTATTGTGCTCTCATCCTTGTGGTGTATGTTATGTGTACCCACATACATCTGATTGCAATTTTGCTAAATAGACTACATTTTTGGTCTTTTGATGAAGTGCAAAAAAATCATTGTTTCCATGGTAGCTGTTTTTTTCAGTGAATAACTCCATTGGAGTGTCCTGCTCTTTGACTTACTTTTGGGTGTACTGTATTTCTCAGCTCAGGGATGAGTGCGGTTGGCCACATTTGATATACCTTACATTTCTGAGGAACTTTCCAATAAATCCCTTGATGATAATTAGGGGCCGAGCAGAGAAGCTTTTTTATTTTGGCAACAGACAAAATGTCACTAAGCTCTTTATACTGTGGATTCTTCAAGACAAGTGATAAGTTTAAAAAATTAGAAGCTTTGTATTTTTAGGGTCACCTGTGTTTTTAGTGACACCTGTGACACCTGTCTATAAACTAATTTGATCCTACAGTGTTGTTACACTGTACTTGCTTTTGGATCATTACATAAAATAATGCAAAATGATTATCTTAAAATAAAATATATAGTGTCTCTTGCATCACATACATTATGAACAAGTACTAAGTGGTCTTGAAGAGGATTCTCTTTTTCTGTCTCTCACTTGGACTCTGTCTTGACTAGTGCTGGTCTTGGACTCGACAAAGGTTATCTTGACTACACCACTATTCACCTTGTCATCTCAACTGCTTTACTTCAGTTCTATCCTGCAAAATACAAGTCAACAGCTCCATCTTCTGGCAAGTCAGCAGAGCATTTCATGAATAACTGTGGCAGTTTAAAGTGATGGTTCGGAGTAATTTCACCCTAGGGTCCTTTGCACCATGACCTTGAGCCAAACACCCCCCTAGAAGCTTTTTTCACCTGGGTCGAACACTGGGAGAGTTAGCTAGAGTAGCGTTATCAGCTGAATAGCTTAGCGCAGGTGCTAATGGACCCACGTTTGTATCTCGTAAATGACCCCACTAATAATGCCCAAAATGATACCAAACTTCTACACTAGTACAAATAGGTTATGCACTCACACTCAAAAAACTGAATTAGGGGTTGTGCACTTTAAATAGTTGTTTAATGTTCAGTTTACTTAAAATAAATGTATTTGTTAGGTTAAAATGTTAATTTCAAATAAAGTCAATGTAATTTTGTCTATTGTTACCTGTAAAAAATATAAATGTGTTGATAGATCCAAAAATATTTAATTTAAGTGAATTAGGATTGCAATACTTGTTACATCCTGAAGACGGCAGTATAAAACACCAGCTACCATTTAAACCAAAACAGAAGAAGAAGACTGAGATGCTTCAGACTGCGCATGCGTTTAGTTTTGAATTCCTGACCGGACCAACACACCTGACCCTCCTTCAGTTAATTTCGTTAATTCTGTCGGAAAAGTTGCAGTTGGTGTTTGGTATCTGATATGGAAAAGGTAGGAGGACATTGTCTTTCACTCGAACCTGTTTTGTAATATTTTCATGTTGAGCATGATTGTACCAAAGAACTTCTATATAGGAAGAAGTTCCACTCCCTCGTTACTTCCGGCTTCTGAACTGGTTGCAGTTCCACCAGAGTTCCATATAGGGGGCACTCACAGGCCAGTGCAGAATGAATGGGACTCTATGGAGCTATACCCCTCAAAACCCACTTTTCTCAGGATATAATTTTTTGTCTAGTAATTTGAATGTTGCTTTCGAAAAGGGGAGGCTAAGAAAATACACACTGCTGTGTGTTAGATTTTTTTAAAGTGGCTTTTTTGTTCTAAAAAGCCTTTTAAAATGTCAATGACGTCATACACATATACGGCCAGAGATACTGCTTTACAGCAAGCTCTGAGTCGCTTCCTTTGTTCTCTCGAGGCATCGACAACACAGCTGACAGGTAAGGCTCTCCCTGTTAATACACGTGCTAGAAAGAGGTTTGCTGATGTTTTAAAGACCACACCGAAATATTCACTCTGATATTCAGGCTCTGCTTCGGATGCCGTCAAGCGGGATCTCCGATCGTAATCACTCCTTGACTGACCAATCAGCATTCATTAGCAGAATGCTAGCATGTTATGGGCAACAACGACTCACCCTGTAAGAAATCAAAAGGACATAAGTACTCGTTCATTCAATTTTCGACCTATAATCCATGTTGAACTTGCAAAAACTACAATCAAATCTGAGGTTTCTCAACGACAATCAGGCGAAAGAGACAAATTTAGCCGTCTAGCTCCATAGAGTCCCATTCATTTTGCACTGGACCGCGATCACCGCCAGTGGAACTCTGGTGGAACTGCAACCAAAATCCGGTACAATGCAATGAGTGGAATGGCTTTCCGTAGACCGGCTTTTAGTACTTTGTGTTTGTGATGCAAAAGTAAAAGCAGGTGGGTCTTCGATATGTTTGCTATTAAACTTAGCTAGCTAGCTAACGTTAGCTGTATGACCATAGACTATATATGTATGACCCATGTCGGTTGGCTGTTTATCCAGCAGGGCGCCGCTTAGCTATAGCTAACGTGTGTAGTGTTTCTAAACTTGAATTTAGTGCTGGTAGCCCAATGTAATTAGCTCAGGTTAGCAATTAGCTCTGGTCAGCTCGAGTGAGGGAGAGGGTGAACAACCAGACAAATGACGTTCAGGGTCGCATCCACAGTGGTGCGGCCGCGGCGCTTTCGTGGTTTATTAGAACAGATGTTCCTGCAGGCCACAACACCACAAGCAGCATGCTGCTACTAACGTTAGCCTTGAGCCTGAAGTGAATGTTGTGGCTGTGTCATGCTCACTGCGCGCTAAACTTTCTGCATTTAGCTAATACAGATAAACAATAGAAAACGTGCCCATTTGTGGACCTGAGGTATGGTTAGCTGCAACACTGCATGTTACTCATGTTTATTCAAAGCAGTTGGGCAGGACTCATCCACTTATTTGTGGTGAATTTGAAAGTTTACTTTGCACATGTATTTAGAGTATAAAATATATACCCCCCAGCCAAATCATTAGTTATTTTTTTATTGTGTTTTAATCAGGTTGAGTGTGTGAAAGTCATGCTAAGGAATGATGTAAAAGCAAGCTTTAAGGACATTTTTGTCACATTGTAGCTCAGCAACACTATGTAACTACAGCTCGCCCCGTCGCTTCGGTCCCCCCTACTGGTTGTCTCATTAGAACTACAGCTTGCGTTACCCTCCACTTTGGTCCCCCTACTGGTTGTCTCAGTGGAACTACAGCTCGCGCTACCCTCCACTCCCCCTACTGGTTGTCTCAGTGGAACTACAGCTCGCGCTACCCTCCACTCCCCCTGCTGGTTGTCTCACTCGAACTACAGCTTGCGCTAATCTACTTCGGTGCCCCTACTGGTTGTCTCATTGGAACTACAGCTGCAGCTAAAAGTTGCATAGTGTTGCTTTAAGAGCCATCTAAAATGTGCCCCAATAATTGATCTGTTAACATCTTTATACGTTATAGTTGGTAGAAAATATTATGGAATTATAAGTTGATGTTGACTAGTGAATCTGACTGACTAGACAGTATCTGTGAATGCACCCTTAAGAGTAGGCTATGAAGTTGGGTTTTGATAGTTGCCTCTTGTGCTTCTTTCAAATTATGTTTTATTTGCAGCCATCTCTGAATATAAACACAGATCAGTCAATGTAGCTGTGTTTAGGGATCAAATGTATTGATATTTGGAATGAGAAACAGAAGTTAGCTTCTCAACATACAGCACTGATCACTCAAACAATTGAGGCCGGTTTATCTATTAGTGAGTGTTGTGAAAAGGTAAGGGGCAAAAACTTCAGTTTTCGTACGTGAAAGAGATTTAAAACAAACAAGATTCTTTACTGTTTTCTTCTTTCCCTTCCCTGTTAAATGTGGACATCTACAAAGTGGTGGTAACCTTGTTTGAGATGTCATCCAATTCACATGTTTATAGAAATGTGAGGTGTGGGTTTGTGTACGCATTATTGTATTAAACTTGTACATCTAGAGTTTTTTTCGAACATTAACAGTAAGGTGATAATTTTACTTCCAGTTAATTACTTAAATTCTAGTGGGTGTTGGCAGTGTACAGTTTTAATGTACAAATGTTTTAGTATTATTATTGTCTACCTACATGAAAATAATAGGAAGACAATGTAAACAAAGACTGAAAATATCTAATTATAGTTAAAGAGAATCTATAGCAGAGCTGTTGGATTGCATTAGATTGCCCTACCTAATAAAGTGCTTGGTCAGTGTTTATTAAATGTAAATGATCTCTAGTTTGTTACACTCACCCAGCATTACTTCATCTTATTATTTATACTCATATTGTTTAAGGTGTGATGCTATTAAAATTATTATATACAGGAAATCTGAATTGCGTAAGGTAAAACATTTTCTAATATAATTGTTTTTCTCCTTGCTCTTTCTCCTCTGTAAAGGAAGCCGATGGTACAGCTGTTGAGAGGGAGCTTGTATCTACAGCATGGATGTTAAGGGAGGTGATACCACCACTCCTCCAGCCCATGTTGGAATTGTGATTCAGGGTGTTGAAGTTCTGCACAACTTGGGAGACTTTGCCTCTGCATGTGCCCTCAGTTATCCTAACAAACGGAAAGCCTTCTTTGAAGTACTTCAAAAGTTCTTCCTTCAAATGGATGCAAAAGGAAGAATCGGAATTGGAATCAGAATCGTTAATATCTAAACGATGCCCAACCCTAGAGACCATGCTGCACAAAAACGGTTGATATATAACTATGGATATTTTGTGGATGTTTTAACACTTAGCTGCATCAAAACAACTGCAAGGAAGTTCAATTATCAGACCATCTTTCATATACCCGTTAAAGAAATGCTACTTTAACAGAGAGTAGATGTTTGTTAGTGTTAACATCTAAAATAAAATTTCCAGTGGCAAGGCTGTTAGATGGAGGGACTATTATTTTGTAGACAAATTTGAAAACTGTAAAAAGTATTATTTATTAAACCGTAAAAAGTGAGTTATTTATCAAAGTGTGAATTATTTATATATTTGCTATCAATCGACTAATATTTGCAGCTGTAATACCATGTGTTACAAATGTGTACATGCATTGAAATGTTACTTTATTGTATACAATGTTACTGTAGTGTATAGAATTGCACCAAAATGTTACTGAATCACTGCTGTGTTGGTGAATAAAGGAAATAAGACAACTCTGTTGGATGTAACAAATTCATTTGTGTGGAACCTGTTGCCAAACTTTAATTATGTCAAAGTAAATAGTAAAACTTATATTAGATGAAAACCTAAAGCTTTCATTAACTGAACTTAAATTGATTATTTAATGACAACAAATGAGATATATGCTGAATTGACAAATGTAAAATATGTAGCCTGTACAAATATTATTTAGGTTAATATAACCTAACTGACTTAATTTGGTTAAGCTTAAATATGTTTTGTTGATCAGAAGTAAAACATTTTAATTAGCTGAATTTACAATCATTGTGTTACTGTAACATAAATTAGTTGAATTAAATGACCTTAATATTTTTGCTTTTAACTAACCGAATAAAAATGCGTGGAACCTGTTGCCTTAATAAATGTAATTAAAGTCAACGATTAAATTTTTTCAGTGTCTAAAACGATGGATTGGAAAGTTTGTAAGTACACCAGAAGTTTATGTAAATAACACTTGCCTGTTGGCTTCTGCTCTCTGTTGCTGCTGCTGCTACTACTGAGAGCTTAGTGCCGTCTACAAATTACAACACCGAAAAGAGATACAACAAAAACATTTATTAATTAAATGATTAAATAAGTTATGTCCAAACTTACCTCAATTATTACTTGTCTCCTGCTAGTTATACTACAGCACTTACTTTAACAAAAAAGTTAAATTAATAAATATTTTTGTTGTATCTCTTTTCGGTGTTGTAATTTGTAGATGGCCCTAAGGACTCGTCCAACTGCAGGTAGCAGCAGCAGCAGCAGCTAGCAGAAGAGAGCAGGCAAGTGTTCATAAACTTCTGGTGTACTTACAAACTTTCCAATCCATCGTTTTATGAGAGCATAACCTATTTGTACTAGTGTAGAAGTTTGGTATCATTTTGGGCATTATTAGTGGGGTAACATACGAGATACAAACGTGGGTCCATTAGCCCCTGCTCTAAGCTATTCAGCTAATAACACTACTCTACGCTAACTCTCCCAATGTTTGACCCAGGTGAAAAAAGCTTCTGGGGGGGTGTTTGGCTTGAGGTCATGGTGCAAAGGACCCTAGGGTGAAATTACTCCAAACCATCACTTTAAGTGTGCAGATAATGTAACTCTACACTGAACAATCATTGTTGCATGGCCCAGGCTGCTATACTAAGGCTGTTTTTGCAGGCATCTGTCATCCAAGTGGACCGAAAAGTGGACCGCCAAAATAAGGACTCAGGCTTTAATACCTGCCTAATTTTAGTTTGGTTGAATCCCACTAGGGTTGGTTGTCCCCCTTGGTGTGGTCCGTTTTGGGCAGGTTTGGGCAGCAATCCCACTCAGATGCCCAGGAGTTTGAAGACTAATAAAACCCCTTGTTTTGTTTTTTTTCTGGAGTTTTCAACATGTCATTATTGTCTCTTATCATTTCACATCAGTGTGAAAAATCAATAAAAAGACACAATATTACATTGTGAATATGTCTGTTTATTATCATGTGTCATTTTAAAACAAATCACTATGCTATTTAAAATTAAATAAATGACAATAATTCTGATAATTCTTCTAATAAAACAGATATAAAATTACAAACCATTACACTTTACATCATTTATTAAATTTAACTCTGTCCTATGATTACATATTTCTCTGGAAATGTGACTGTAATGATCTGATGAACTGTAGATAATCCTGTCTTTTCAAATAATCTGTTTTTTTACTTCATGACAGGACTTCATAGTGCTTTAAATAATTCGTAATGTCATATGTCAGAAATGTCATACAGGATTCCATATGAAAGACACTAAACTGAAATTACTAAAATAACTTTGTAAAGGGGCCAAGATCTTTCTGTACTGACAGTTTTATGTGAAATACAATTACTGTTCATAAGTGATGTTTTTCTATACCTGATGGGAAAGTGTGTCTGTTCAGGGGCATCTTTTCTACGTGGAAGAAGAGCCCAGCAGGCCTGTGATTTTTTGTTTGCAACTAAATGGACACAAATCACAGAGATGATGCTTTCACCAAACATAGTGACATAAATACAAAGCTTTAGTAGCTCTTTTGTTGTGTTGGGTTGAAATGTTTCCTATCACAAAGAAAAAAAGGTTCCCTAGGAAAAAAAGACTGCATAACTGTCATACATGTGTGAATTTAAAGCTTGCATTAAACTGGGTGATTACCTAAAAACAGTATATGGTGCTTATGACTCTTTCTTTAAATGCTGCAGCATCAGAGAGACAAAATACACAACAAGATAAAGCTGAAGCACAGGCCTTTCAGTTGATGATCATACACAATTTAGACTTTTAGACAGGAAAGCATATCATCACTTTCTGTATTTGATAATTCACTCACTGAATAGCAGGAACATATTCATTAATTTAACCCTTAGACTGAGTCTGATCTCAGTCCCTCCACACTCTCTCTACAGCATGTTGGTCTCAGAGGAGCCAGGCTGCAGGATCTGAAGAGTAACTATGAGTTTAACTGATTTTCTAAACCAGGGGTAAAACAAGGCATAGATCACAGGGTTTAGACAAGAGTTACAATAGAACACAAAGGGAACATAGGATGCAGATGGAGCATTGACCAAGCTGTCACCTGCAAGAGAGACAGAGTAAAATGGGCAGAAACATATTAGAAAAGCAGCTACAAGAACACCAAGAGTCCTGGCTGCTTTCAGCTCGGATTTCTTTGCCTTTGGAGTTACTGAAAGCTGGAGTGTGACAGCTGTAATGTGAGAGCGCATGGCACGAGCCTGAGACACAGCCACGGCAAATACTCTCAGATATAGAGCTATGATGACAGTAACTGGAACAAGAAAGGTCAAAACAAGATCAATAGTCACTGATATATTATCAATGACTAACACACATTCTCCGTAGCAGGAATTATACCTCCCCGGTTGAGTCAGGACATCCTTTAAATAGAGAAAGCTGTAGGAAACAGAATAGAGCCAACACAGACAAACACAGAGTTTAACTCTGTTCACAGTGACTTTAGTGGTGTAATGCAGAGGGTCACAGATAGACACGTAACGGTCAACTGATATGAGCACCATGTCAACTATTGAGGATACAGTAATGATGGTTGATAGATAATTATAAAGAAAACACACAAGGTCACCGAAAAACCAGCAGGATGTTTTTCTGAAGATTTCACCCGGCATCAGCAGGAGGCCCACTAGAAAGTCTGAGACAGCCAGAGAGAGGAGGAGGATGTTGGTGGGTGTGTGGAGCTGCCTGGAGGGAAAGAGAAAAGCACAATTACACCGACAACAGTGACAAAACAACCCAAACCAGCATTCAAAATAAAAAATAAAGATGCATATGAGTTTGAATATTTTCCGATTCACCACATATGTTTAAGTGTAGACAGTTAAAATGACTTGGACTTGGCAAAAAAGTTTATATTTACCTGAAGTGGGAGATAGAGATGATGATGAGCAGGTTGAGAGTCACAGTGATCAGAGAGATGAAGTACAGCGTAATGTTAATGACCAGTGTTTGGGGCCAAGGAGACAGGGGCTTCCTGCAGGAGGTGTTTGGGAACTGTGGAAAGCAGAGCTGGGCTCTGTCCTCAACCTCCATCTGCAGAGATCTGCAGATAGCTGCAGCTCTGGCAGCTTTCTGAACTAACCACAGTCATGTAACTGATTTATCTCTCTCACATTCTCTTCATCCCCTCCTCCCTCTCAGTCCCTGTGTGACTCTGATGCCCCTCCTTCCTCAATCTGCACATCCCACCATCATCTTCATCACTTTCTCTGTAACATTGCCTTTCTCACTGTCTGGCTACACCACAGATGCATTCTGGGATAGGAGAAAAAAAACACTTTGCATTTCTCTAACCCAATCACAATTAACATGGGAGGTGCCAAGGTCTGGATGCAGAGACGGTGGCTCTGCAAAGTAGTCTCGGGAAGGAAATTGTTTTGGTGAAAACGCCACACACGATATTAAATGATCTTAACTCACACAATACAGTAATGTGAGCTATTTAAATTAGCTGGATACATGGTGAAACCTCATTTGCTCTTACCGCCTTGTGTACTTTTTCCATAGCAATCCCACCAATAGGCCCAGAAAACTCTACTGGATGACTCGCCTCAGCCAATTGAAGATCAGCAATGTTTCCTCTCTAGCGTTTAGCTTAGTTAAGCGGCATTGAAACCATACACAATGGTGGCTAAGCTGTGTCGTTCTCCCAAGCTGACCAAATATGGTCACTTCTGTCTTCAAAATACCAAGATAGTGTTGGCCAAAATGCAAACTCCTAGCTTCAAAACAGCAGTCCACAAACCAATGGCTGACTTCACTGATGCTACGTCCATTATATTTACAATCTATGGTTTGCTGAGGCCCAGCCAATCAGCGTTGTGTGCAGAGCCTCTACTGGCAGCTGAGGGCATGATTTAAGTGTGTGCTTGATGACTGTTCATATTAAACAACAACGGAGGCTCCTAAAGAGTTTAGCTTAGATGCTGCAATAGTACAGCAATATCTTCACTGTCGCTCAGCTTTGCGACATTTACGCTGGAAACCTGGATACTCTAGCAATCCCACCAATCGGCATGGCAAAAGTCTGCTGGATGACTTGCATCAGCCGGTTGAAAATTTACTGTGACCTCTCTCTAACGTTTAGCTTAGTGCAGCACCCTTGAAACCATACATCATTCTCTCCAGCGGGGACCCTCGGTTCCAAATATAGTCATTTCTGTCTCCAAAATAGCAAGATGGTGTAGGCCAAAATGTAAACTCTCGGCTTTGTCGTCATGTCACTGATGCTACATCCACAATATTTATTACAAACTATGGTTGGTGTCCGAGCCACCGAGGCCCAGCCAACCAGCGTCCTCTGCAGAGCTACTGGCAGCTAAGGGCATGGTGTGTGTGCTGGGCGATTGTGTAAAAAGGTTGGCTTAGATGCTACATCATAGATGCATCAGTCAGTGTTTGCTCGGCTCCAAAGTAAGTCTCAAGTCCAAAAGACTTGGTTAGCTTAGAGGAACTATTGCTGTACTATTGCAGCATCTGTCATTCAGTTTACCGACATTTACGTCGGAAACAACGAATTAAGTCATTTAACCAGGGGGGTGAGTTGACAGAGGGGACAACTCTAATTAGGGCCCGAGCGCCGACAGCGGCGAAGGCCCTATTGAAACTGAAAGAATTATTGTTTCTTTCTTTCTTTCTTTCTTTTTCCCGTCAAATGAATTGCCTTTTTGAGGGGCTTAACATATTCAAAAACTCACCAAATTTGGCGGTCGCATCAAGTCTGGTGAAAATTTACGTATTTTAAGGGTTTCGGGAATAGGCGCACAAAAATGGCGCTGGCGCCCCCTAGAATGTTAAGAAAATTGAGCCCCTGCAGGCGTTTAACGTAGACGAACGAAACTTGGTACACATATGTAGCATGTCAAGATGTACAAAAAACTTCATTAGAGCCATATCCTAAACCCAACAGGAAGTCCGCCATTTTGATTTCAAAGTTCGAAATTAGTGCGATTTTGGCCATTCCCACGTCATACTTTAACAAACTCCTCCTAGAGATTTCATCCGATCAATTTCAAACTCGGTCTGTGCCATCTTAAGATGTTAAAGATGAAAAGTTGTTAAAAGAAAAACTTGTCGTCATAGGGCGTGGCCGTGGCGGGGCGGCCATTTTGTGCGTTTCGCCGGAAGTGGGTGTAACTCAACAAGGGTCCAGGCCACCTACAGGCCAAAATTTAATTTTGGTCATAGCGCCCCCCTCTGGCCACAGGAAATGCGCCTTATATGACAAACATCATCCGATTTACATGAAACTCATAATATGTGATCTACATGTGATACTGAGCCGCCCCCTATAATATGACCACGCCCACTTACTCAGGCCACGCCCCCTTTCATAACATTTGAACCGTTTAAGGTAGATTCTTGTGTGAAGCGTCATTGAACTCAGCAGAGATTCGTTTATAATTGGTCATGGTTTGACCCGCCCCCTATGCTTAAGCCCCGCCCCCTTTCTTAAAATTTGAACCGTTTAAGATATACCCTTGTGTGAGGTATCAATGAACTCAGCAGAGACTTCCTTCTTCATTGGTGATGGTTTGGCCTGCCCCCTATGTTTAAGCCACGCCCCCTTCATAACTAATGACCAGTTTCATGTAAACCCTTGTGTGAGGTATCATTGAACTCAGCAGAGATTTCCTTTTTAATTGGTGATGGTTTGACCCGCCCCCTATGATTTAGCCACGCCCCTTTTCACAGTTAATGAACCGCATGATGTAGAGTCTTGTGTGAGGTATCGTTGAACTCGCGGGGAGTTCCCTTTTCATTGTTGGCATCTGAATTTCGCGCGTAACCCCGACGTGCGCAGAGGCGCGAGGGCCCGTCCATCGCTGCTTGCAGCTTTAATTATTATTAGAGCTCTGAGAGTAAACCAAAACAGGAAGGTTTTGGGCCTTAAAACAAACAAAAAACAATGATTTAGAGCTGCACAGTCGGGGGATAATTCTCTGTGGATTTTTGACTGGCAGTAACCCCTTTACACATGCTAATTGAATCCCTTTTTACTTTAAAAAACCAAAAAATTCTGATTGATTAAATTATTGTACTCATGTCTGACACAATATCAACTGAAAAAGCATCAGTAATGTTCAGTAATAATTGCATCACATGTTGATGGGTTCATGCTGATGCTTGTTTGCCTTCACACCTCTGATTGCAGGGACACCTCATTGGTCGAGATGTCATCATCTTACTAACCCATGCAGGTGTGAACAAACTTCCTGTCCAGAGGGGTTCAGCACACCGCCTTTAGGAGCCACTAATGGGCTGCAAAACATTGTTCATAGAGAGGGCAGATTAAATCTCACGGGACCTGTTGGGAACTGTTTGTGTGTCTGAGGATGCCCACTATACACAACAAAGTAAATGGTCATTTAGCCCATCAAACACTGATCTATTGGGAGATGAGTTTTGACACTTCAGTTTTAGCTCTGCTCATTAAGACACCAAAGCATACACACAAACCTTGTTTCATTTAACTTGCTGAAGAGTTTGTTTTAATGCAATTTTTATTTCTAATACCTTATGATTGTAAAAAGGGCCTGAAGTTACCTTTTTTGGCCACCAGCCGCACAGGCTTTTTACCAGCCAATGTTTTGCCTGATGAAGGTGAAATACAGGAAATGCACGAGCACTGTTCTACCCGCCGACGTGGCAGGTAGATTCACAGTTGTACCCACCAATGGCAAAATTCACCTGTATTTGTAGCATGGTTGGGTGATTTCAGGCCCTTGTTATATATATGAGGGGTATCACTGTGGTTATAGTTATAATTATAGTTGGGATACACTTTTAGGATGTATTAGCACTTCCTATGTTGATCTGTGATTTGGACATATATAAACATTAGAGGAAAAAGTCAAAGCTATGTCTTTTATGACTTGTTATCCAGCAGTTGGTTGTATTTTCAAATTTGTCAAACAATCACAGGACTGTCACCCAGAAGACTGGGATTAGTGTCCCGTTTGAAAAGAAATGGAATGAATGAAAATTAAATAAATTTCTTTTTTTTTTACTTTACGGAACTACGTCTCTTTTTGCATCACGTGTGAACAGAATATACTATACTATACTATACTCTAATTATAATTAAGTAGTGCTGGTTCCTTTACCTAACCAAACTGAGACTGTTTAAAACGGCATCAGTTAGGGTTAGATATGAAGGCAGAAAATGCTCTCGTGGGTCGTATTTCCTCTGTTTGCTCTGATGTTTACATTTGAAAATTTGATCAGATCAGATCAGCGGGAGAATGTTAGGTTGATTTTCCGATCTTGATAAACGACTCGTAGCCACATGTCATCACCGTCCAACGTTACCTACATTAAGCAAAACTACAATCTGTAAAATAAACAATGAAGCATACATTTTACGGCTCTGACAGGGATACAGCTGGAGAGTTACCGCATCTTCTAGAACTTCTACTGCCTACTAGAACTTCCTATGTGCCGTGTCTTGTTTGATGTCTTGTTTGACTTCCTTCCTTGTGTTTTTTCTCGCCTTTGTGATTGTCTGTTCACCCTGATGTGTTTCACCTGTTCATCCAACCCAGTCTCACGGCAGTTCGTGAAATGGTCACGTTATTTAATCTATGGATTTGTGTACAAGGACACGTTTTCCTCGGGAGTTTTTTTTTCGTGTTGGTGAGGACAATTTTTAAACTAATGTATTTCAAAGGGAAGCATGTTTCGTGATCACAGCACGACTATGATAGCAAGTAGTATGAAATGCCGAAAATCTGCGTAGGGAGGTTGGTCGGGGTGGTGGATGGGTCAAACAACACAGGACTTTCACCCAGGAGACCGGGGATCATGTCCCGGTGTGTGACGTGTCCAACCCAACCGTCCCGTTGTTGTGGCGTGTCCCCCCAGAGACCGCAGCTTGTGTCCCGGTGTGTGGCATGTCGTTTCCCCGTTCTTCTTCTCCAAAACCCTGAAACCCAACCTCCTTATAGATGCTTCCCATTACGTGCTGATCAGCACGAATACATTACGTTCTCAGCAACACGAAATAAACAAGATAATCGTGTCTGTGTACACAAATCAATAGATTAATAATAACGTGACCATTTCACGAACTGCCGTGAGACCGGGTTGGTTCATCAGCCCTCAGGTCACTTGTCTCTCGTTTCAACCCTCGTGACCTTGTGTATTTAGTCTGTGTGCTCATCTTTGTCTGGTGTCAGTTTGTCATCCTACCTTGTGTTAAGAAGTTCTGCCGATGTGCTGACAGATTTATGTTTATTTACTGGAAAATAATAAGAAAAAAGACAATTATCACATTAAATAAACACTTATGATGATATATTGATAATTCCAGAGCTGGTAGCAACACTCTAATATTTTTGCCAACTACTTTCTCTACTTCTGCAGTCATACTTGCAAAGCCTCCCCATTTTCCCAGGAGACTCCTGTTTTTCATTGCCCTCTCTTGGTTTTCTCCCAGGGTCACAACTCTACTATTTTTCTCCCAATTTATGACACATTGTCACACCTATTTTTTCCTTTTTGTCATCTCAACCTGTTTCTGGCACAACACAGCAAGTTTAAGCAGTGAGTTTAAGCCCTAAGCCTCTAAAAGTATACACAATACAGCTACACTGAATGTCATCATGGCATGCACGTGACGCGGAAGGACAGAGAGCCTCGGCCTCCTTTGACGGAGAGAGAAATGGAGACTAAACAATATACTCAAGCCAGAAGGGCATATTATTTTGCGTTCTTTCCTGAGAGTTAAAAGAACTAGTGCATTGCCTGTTCAAAATGTGCCTGTTCGGAACAGGCCGATTACTTGGCCTGTGGCATTGCTGCTTGTAGCTTTCTCCAGAACCAAACCAAAATGACCTACACAAGGACCCAAAGCCCTTAAAGGGGAACTATGCAGTTTTTTTTAGCTTGATTTACTTTAATTGAACAGCTTCAGAGTCATTGGAATGGTTATATGACTTTTTTTGGGTTGAATGGTGGTCGTCTTGCTCCCCCGTTGCGTCTGTGAGTGGAAAAACCACCCTTGCAACTTCAGTGTCAGGAAGTATCACGTGATATCAGGTCTCGCAATGTAACGAATTGCTTCACGGCACTGCACACATACGCCCTTTCAGGTAACGGCTAGCTATAAGAACAAGGTAGTGATGGAGTTTTTCACACTATCGTCATGGCTGAGCCGGCGAAAAAGAAGCAGAAAGCTAGGAAAGCCTTGTCAGAGGAACAGAGAAAGAGGAAACGGCAGACTGACTGAGCAACGAGTCAGACACGAGTAAAAATAGGAGCTGCCAAATATCTATTCTGAGCTGTAGGGGGAGCTCTATAGAGAAACCTGCCAGCAAAAAGGTAGAAAACAGAGAAGAAATTGCCAAAACTGCATAGCGCCCCTTTCAATATGCAAACCGAATATGATTTAGTGTCAGGCTTTTGCTTGATTTAGTGTCTGCAAAATATGGCTTTTTATTGAGTTTCCTCTTAGTGAAATGCTCTGAGTGAATTTAAGCTGAGCTTTTTTTAGTTTTTAGTTTTATTAATTTTATTAATTTTATTAATTTTATTAATTTTATTAATTTTATTAATATCCAACGCTCTCCAAACTGCTCCAAATTAAACCTAACTAACTAACTAATCATGAAAGTAAACATTGTGGGCGTGAGAGTAACTAATAGAGAAGGGACTAAGATGATTTTTTTAAGGCTCCGTGCTCTAGCGATGACATCACCCACTGTAAGTCAACGCAGAAAAATCCTGAAATGAACACTAAACTTAGACAGTGATTTTACAAAAACTGTAAAAGATGTCAAACTGCTGAGATATAGCCTAATGGCTGAATTGTTCCTGAATGGTTTAAAGTTTGAATTGCATCTGTAGGTGAAAGTATGAAAGAGGAGATATATTTTGAAGTAGAAGAGGATTTGAAGGATTTGAAGCCTGTTCTCATTGACTTTTATTTAAAAAAAAGAAAATGTAAAACTTAATATTTTAAAAAGTATAAATAGCAGAACAAATGTTGAAGTCCCATCATGTACTTCATGACCTGAACATTTTGATATTTGAATGTGTTTTGCAGCTGAACGTATGCAGAAGTTAGAGGTGACCAACGAAATTTGAAGAATGAAGAATCGGATGACAATACTGTGAATTCTGTTAAATCAGCATTCACACAATGATTTGTCTGCATTGAGGCCACTTCCACCACATCCACACTATAAGATTTTTAAAAAGATGCTTCATATTATCAATTCGGTAATAAATCCGAACATGATATGATCCGAGCTGGGCGCATGCAAAGCTGATTTCCCACAAAGCAATGCGGGCATTTATTTCAGAGAATCAGACAACGATCAGCGGGTCTTTAACGCCAGTATCGCTTCAATATACATATATACAGTCAGTGGTTTTGTCACCAGCAACAACATGTTGCTCAGCTTTGTTCCAGTAAGTTATAAGTTTTAAAAAACAAATCGTTGAATAGGTGAAAATAGCTTGTTACCATATTTGACAGTGCTTACAGTGGCTAAACTTTGGAGATCATATCTACATGACAGCAGAGGTCCAGAGCTTTCCAGAACAGCTGGTCCTATGTGTGTAGTACCTTCTATTGCTAAATGACAAGCCTTCAAAGATGTACTGGGTTCGTTGTTCAGAGGTCAATATTTCAAAGCAGGAGTAATGTATCCTCTTCAGACTGACATATGTTACTCTCCTGGTTGAGAAGTTTCCAACGATGTCTTTGCTATAGTCCTACGACAACATTTTAATTTTTACATATCATGGAGACCACTTTGCAGGCGATAGCCTCCTTTATTGTCCCCAGAGGGATATCTGCCTTGAGTTCAAATGCTTCACACATAACACTTGACATATTGTTTTATCATACAGCTGACATATACTTACAATAAAAAACATGAACAAAGTGATATGCAGCCAGACTGAAGCACATTATCAGCCACAATCTATTGCTCATCCTTCACAAACAGTGAAAAGACCTACACACACAGCTATTCCACAACCAGCCTTAAGCAACATTATTTAAAGTTTTAATTGAGGTAGGTCCAAATTATACCTATAGTTTAGAGATATTTAGTTTACATTGGGATGCCAGCAGAGGATAAGAGCTACTTGGCATGGAGAATAAAGATCAGACCATATTCTCTGTGCTTGCCTGGAGAGAGTGGTTTCTATTCCTCTCTACAACCTTCACGACAGTCACCTGACAACCAAACTTTAAATAAGATGTTTTTATATTGTATAACATAAACCCTCTGATTCACTGTGAGTGTCTGCTCTAAATGATAACACACACTTTGAACACGGGCCTTCCAGCCAAAGGTGTTGTCCATATGAACACCAAGGTGCCTTTAGAGCAGAGCCCATTGATTGGTTCATCATTTATGACCTCTGATACCCTCTGACCCATGTCACGACCAACTCCTCAATTGTGAAAAAAATGCCAAAACACATTTTGTATATGTACACATACCCAAACAAAGCTATATACACCTCTGTGAACAAAAACCTCGGCAACAATCTGCTTAACCTTTTAATTTCCTGAAATGCTTCCTAAAACTAGTCCCTTCTTAATTTTGAAGGCTATATGGCTACAAGTTGTAACCATGGTGATTGATATGAGGATCATCTTCTGAATATAATAATTAATATGTTAGGCCTACCATAAATTGATATTTCAAAAAAGTCAGTTATTTGCTCATTTTGTGTTTCTCTGTTCTGTGCACCATCCAATATTACCAGGTTCATATTGTGGAATCTGTTCTGTATGTCTGAATGATAAATGGTGCTAATAAAATAATTGAACTAAAAAAAAGTAATTTATTTAAAACAACTAATAATGCAGTGTGATGTTAAATCAAGCTAAGTCCAACACATACATATGCTCTTGTTTTTTCACCTTTAGTCTTTGCTATTAACATTCATCAACCACAGAATTAGAAAATTGCGTTTTTAAATAACGATGCATGGAAAATAAGATAAAAAATGCTTCTGGCTTATTTATTTTTTTTAAAAACAGGAACAAGTCAAAACAAATGCAAATAAGTCAAACATAAGCATAAAACACAATTTTTTCACGATTGGACATTATTACATTATTGTACAAATTCTCACGTAGGCTACAACGTGCAGCAAGCTTTCACAGACGCCGTGCGGTAATTACCTCGTCACTTCCGGAGTTTTCAGCTGATTGTTTTAAACGTTATTACGGTGTATAACTTTCTAGAACAAAACTGAGCAACGTCTTGTTGCTGGTGACAAAACCACTGATTAAATATGTACAATGAAGCGATACTGTTGTTAAAGAGCCGCTGATCGCTGTCTGATTAATTGCATTGTGGGAAATCGGCTTTGCATGCGCCCAGCTCGGATCATATCGTGTTCTGTCTTACATCATTGCCTACTCTAATATTTCACCGGTAATAAGACCAAAATAATTATTATTATTCAAATAAAGAAATGCATACTATGATAATATCTAAATATATCTTGCTAGATGTAGCGTTATAGTTTTAAAAATATCAATAAACAACAAAGCAATCCAGCTTCCCTGGCTGAAATAGACCGAAATAATAACAATAAAAGAAATACAATTAAACCATGATAAGATCTGGTGAATAAATGTTGATTGAAACAGCGGTTATTGGGCTAAAAATACCAATAATAGCAAAGCTGTATCAGCTTCTCTGTACAGAAAAAAACGTGCTGTGATCAGGGAATCTGTGCATAGACCACGGATGATGCCTGTTATTGACTTACATAGGCATTGCATCCGTGAGCCCGTCACAGAATTTTCGGCGAATCCGTGAATCTGCCACAGATTTTGAGTTAAGGGGCCGTGTTCATTTCATGGAATTCTGTGAGACCAGGTTGGCCAATTACAAATGTTAAGCATGTTTTGTTGACTTGTGGATAGGCCTACTGATGGCCTGGCCTAAAATTATTGTATTCAATTCAATTCAGCCTGCCTATGGTCCCCCAGTGGCTAGAAATGGTGATAGGTGTAAACCGAGCCCTGGGTATCCTGCTCTGCCTTTGAGAAAATGAAAGCTCAGATGGACCAATCAGGAATCTTCTCCTTATGAGGTCATAAGGAGAAAGGTTACCTCCCCTTTTTTTGCTTTGCCCGCCCAGAGAATTTGGCCCCCCCATGAGAGAGAGACATCATGGCTTTCAAACGAGCAAAGTGGCATTTGGTCAAGGCCACAACCCCACCCTCCACCTTGCCCCCCCCTCTCCTCCTCAATAGCTACAGACGCAGAAATGGCACATACTAAGGAAAGCTCATTGTGGGACTGGCTCTAGTGGCTGTAATTCTGCACCAAGGCTGAATTTCGGGAAAGACACTTCAGATACAGTATTAGGGGACCACTAAGGTCTATATAAAAGAGACTTCAGATACAGTATTAGGGGACCACTAAGGTCTATATAAAAGAGACTTCAGATACAGTATTAGGGGACCACTAAGGTCTATATAAAAGAGACTTCAGATACAGTATTAGGGGACCACTAAGGTCTATATAAAAGAGACTTCAGATACAGTATTAGGGGACCACTAAGGCCTATATAAAAGAGACTTCAGATACAGTATTAGGGGACCACTAAGACCTATATAAAAGAGACTTCAGATACAGTATTAGGAGACCACTAAGGTCTATATAAAAGAGACTTCAGATACAGTATTAGGGGACCACTAAGGCCTATATAAAAGAGACTTCAGATACAGTATTAGGGGACCACTAAGACCTATATAAAAGAGACTTCAGATACAGTATTAGGAGACCACTAAGGTATATATAAAAGAGACTTCAGATACAGTATTAGGGGACCACTAAGGTCTATATAAAAGAGACTTCAGATACAGTATTAGGGGACCACTAAGACATATATGAAAGAGACTTTGGATACAGTATTAGGAGACCACTAAGGTCTATATAAAAGCATCTAAAGAGCACCATGTCATGGGACATTTTAAAAAATATTTACATTTTATTTGTTTATAAAACTCTTCACTGCCTGGAACACACAAAAGATGGCATTTACTGCAGAGGCGTGTGTGTGGGTTAGGGCAGGCGGACGGGATTTTGGGGAAGGGGGGGGCTTGGCTGTCCTTACCTATTCTAAGGGGAGGCTCACATTTAGACTTTTTTTCCAAAACTATTCTGTGACTTTTTTTTTTTTACTTTTTCTTGACATACTATACTATGACATTTTACGGCATACTATATTATGACTTTTTTTATAACTTTTTCAACATACTATTCCATGATTTTTTTCGAAATACTATACTATGAAATTTTTGGACTTATTTCAACATACTATACTATGACTTTTTAGAGTTTTTTTCGACATACTATAGTATGACTTTTATAGGACTTTTTTCAACATACTATACTATGACTTTTTTCGACATACTATACTATGATTTTTTTTCGACTTTCTTCGACATACTCTATTATGACTTTTTAGGATTTTTTTGACATACTATACTATGACTTTTTTTACTTTTTTCGACATTATACTATGAGTTATTTTCGACATGCAATACTATGACTTTTTTGGCTTTTTCAACATACTATATTTGACTTTTTTGACGTATAATACTATGACTTTTTTCTACTTTTTTGGACATTTTATACTATGACTTTTTTCAACATTCTATGCTACTCATTCTGACATACTATATTATGACTTTTTTCGACTTTTTCGACATACTATACTATGACTTTTTTCGACATACTATTCCATGACTTTTATGTATGAATTCTTTTGACTTTTTTCTTTTACTTTTTAAACATACTATAGTATGACTTTTTTTGACTTATTTCGACATACTATACTATGACTTTTTTTGACTTTTTTGACGTACTATATTTTGACTTTTATTTACTTTTTTTGCCATGCTATACAATGTATTCTGGCTGATCCTGTCTGAGCAGCTTTTCTGTTTAGTAAGCGATTCATATTTTTATCAGGATTATTTAGAATAAATCTGTCATTTTCCTATAACTTTCTTATTGTGAACAAATCCCATGAAAATACTAAAAACGCTAATGATTTTATCCTTATGTTGTGCCAATGCATGGATGACCTGCAGTGTGTAGTAAAGGCCTCCAGGTGTCACCGTAACACTGGCGTAAAACTGCAACCTCAGTGTTGGTGAAATCTGTTCACATTCCTTCAATCTTTGCTCCATTCTGTCAACATCTAGTCTCTTATAGCCAGCTCTATCTCCACAGCACTGTAGAGTATGGTCCGGTTACACGACAGATGCATTCTGGGAGAGGACAAAAAACACTATGGGTTGTTTGCATTTCTTTGAACCAATCATAATTGTCTTGGTTGGCGCTAAGCACTGGACGCAGCGACGGTGGCTCTGCTAAATAGTCTCTGGAAGGAACTTGTTTTGGTGGAACATTAGTAACCCACAAAAGAAAACGCCAAATACAATATTACATGAAGTTAAATGTTGACACAATACAGTGACGGCAACACACACAGAAAGAGGAAGGTGTTGCCGGATGTTGGGCAATTATCTTGGAAATGTACCTCCGTTGATCCAGAAATGTATTTCCATTGATTCATGCTTCATATAAAATCTATCCCTCAGTGCAATACAAACATATTTTGGATGCACCGTTTGAAACCGTCATTTACACGCAGCTGTCAGCCACGAGCAGCTCCACACCGGCCTACATTTGATTTCACACAAGAGATTTCTCACAGTAATGGCTGCCAGGTGTAATGACGAGCAGCGGCGGTGACAAGACGTGACAGCGGCGGCCGGGGGAAATGAAGGAACGTCTCGACGACGCAGCTGACAAAGAGAACACAAAGAGCCGAGGCTAATTACAGCCGCTGTCAACAGGGCTTTATTAAAGAAAACACACACATACACACACACACACACTGATTGATTTTTTCTGGCCAGCAGGCATGTTGGCTGCTCAAATGTTTATTTTTCTTCCTTTTTTAAATGAGATGAATTCAAAATAAAACCGACATGTGAAAACGTCCCAGCTGGCAGCTGCCACTTCAGTATATCATTCACATGAGGCTACAGACAAAAATACTGCATGTTTGTACAATAAGTCACCTTTTCCAGTGGTGGAATGTAACTCCGTACAGTTACAGTTTTTTTTTTTTTTTCGATTGCTAAACTGAAGCCACATGTGCAAAACTCTCTCTCTACAGTCTGCACTACCAACAGTCACCTGAGCTAAACAGTTCACATCACCTGCAGAACTCATTCACAGCAACACAACTCTTAACACACATCTCAGAACAGGCTCAGTGCAGCCACACACTCAGAATCATCCCCATCTTGGGGCGGCAATGGCTCAGTCAGTAGGGAGTTGGGTTGGGTTGCTGGTTCGAGTGGTGGACTGGTAGCTGGAGAGGTGCCAGTTTACCTCCTAGGCACTGCCAAGGTGCTCTTGAGCGGAGCGCCTTTCCATGGGCAGCTCCCTCACTCTGACATCTCTCCATTCAACCTGATCTCACAGAGTTCCGTGAAATGAACACGGCCTGTTAACTCAAAATCTGTGGCAGATTTCCGTGATTTGGTTCCGTGATGGTTGGATTTAGGAAAAGAAGAAAGCGAGTTTAGGAAACACGGAATTTCGGCCTTACATACTACTCGCTACTGTAGTCGCTCTTAGGCCGGTTACACACTGGATGCGTGGCGTGAGCGTGTCGGCTGCGTGGCGTGTCCGTTTGTATTTCGGCTACCATGGTAACAGGTTAGAGCGTGCACACCGCCTGCATGACGCGCATCTCAGGCACGCCGAAAACGCGTGCATGCTAGAAATAGGACCGACGCCTATTTGTCACGCGACACGCCAGCGTGTTTGAAGTGTTTCCAGGCAACATAGAATAGGAAAAGATGTTTATATGTCGTTTAGACACGAATGAATGACATGTTGATGTTTCAAAGTCTCTAGGTTTTGATATAAATGCAGATATATAAATGTCATTTAAAAAAATATATAATATAAATATTGCACCTGTCAATACAGAACGAAATATTCTGTAACCTATTTTGCCATCAATACTGTCTTTGCTGTAATCAGATCAATATATATTTATGTTTAACATGGTATTTCATTTTATCAATGGGAAACATCCATGTGTCCAGACATGGCTAGCAGCAGCAGCGCCGCGTCAGACACCTTTCTGGTGTGTGAAGACATAGAAAAATCCACGCAGCCGCCACGCAACAGAAATGCCAACCTCACGCCACACAACCAGTGTGTAACTGGCCTTATTGCTACGTCACCTTCTCACTGACTTTACATTGCCATTGTTGGTGGTGGCAATTCCGTGCCACCACCACGTAATGAGCTGCTAACAGTTCGTGATCATTTCACGGAATTCTGTGAGGCCATGCATGCATTAGTGCGTGTAGAGGTACTGAGCACGGGTGTGTAATACAGGCCTGTGTGTAATGTGTTTAATAATGACAACAGAGTGAAAACATTGTAACTTCCCTTGCGGGATTAATAAAGTATAAATTATATTATTATTATTATTATTATTATTATTATTATTATTATTATCAGATGGCACACACTGTCACTCAGAACACACAGAGTAAAAACACTAGCGTCAAACACCAATACACAAAATACAGACTTTTCATCTTTACAGTTTAGGGGACTTCACACTAAGTAATACTTTATTTTAAGAAAAGAGTGAAATTCTTTCACATTTTTATTTAATAACATACCAGTTTTTGTAGGAAACACAAAGGAATGAAAATCAGCAGTTTGCTTCAATAAAAAAGAGCTTTCTTTGCAGACATTTTTATAGGTTAAAATATTGTGAAGTGACGTGAAGTTTAGTTTTGTTTCCTGCAGTTGTTTTTATAACATTTCCAGGAAGTTTTTCTTTTATTAGCCGGTGACGCTGAAATTTTACTTAGATTCTTAGCATTAGAAGTACAAAGACAACGAAATGCAGTTTGCGTCCAACCAGAAGTGCAAAAAAAGCAACGTTATAGACAAGAAATCCAGTGCAGTGTGGACAGTAGTGTACAGTTGGTTTACAGGTTGTTTAGAGTAATATGAATTAAATATAAATATGTGCAGTGTATTAGCAGTGACCTTATAGGAGCAGAATAAATATGGCTATGTAATATGAGCAATGTACGAACAACATGTACAGATATGTAGCAGCAGTAGCATTATAAGCATATTTTGCCTGTAGTAGTTTATGTAATGACTTCAAATTTGAAGTACTTGTACTTTACTTGAGTCGTTCTTCACCACATGTATCTGACAAATGAATATTTTTAAGAGTTTATTAAATCTGATGTTTATTTACAAATTCAACTCATCAGTCTGGAAAGCATTGCCAAGCTCACTTGGAGAATGGTCTTTTAAAACAGACAAACGCCAGATGTGTAACTCATGGCTCAATTCAAACAGGATTTAAACATTATTCGTCGGTCCCCGCTCAACTGCCGGACACATTTTTTTCCCGAAATAAAATCCCATGGTGTCTACGGGAAGGGGAGGTCTTCTTCTTACTCTGGGTTAAACATTGTGGATGAAACCTGACCTGGAAAAGGAACAAGGGCTAATTTACACAGACTTTTAAAGTGCCCATATTATGAAAAAAATCACTTTTTCTGTGATTTGGGGTGTTCTTTTGTGTATCTGGTGCTTCCACACACATACAGACTTTGATAAAATCCATCCATGGTGTTCTGAGTGAGATACGGTTTCTGAATGTGTCCTGCCTTCAGTCTCCTGGTGAGCTGGTCAACATCTGCACGGCTCTCTACGGCACTAGCCAAAACATTCGGTGTGTGCTAACCACTTTAGCTAATACCACATCAGCTAGCTGTTTCTCCAACTTCAGCCTGTACAAGGCAGCATTAACCGGGAGACTTCTTCTTTAGGATTAGCGCACTTCCAACTTTGCGTGGAATACCTGCAGAACAGGGACATGGAAGTAGTTCTTTACAATTTATTTTGTAGATTAGGGTGAATTTGTGTGTGTTGTAGCAGTGTTTTGCCATTGAGAACAAGTTGGCTAACCGCTAGCAGCGCTAGCTTCTTGCTAGTAGTCCTTACCTAGCTACTGAGCATGTGCGACTCGCAACAAAGATGGAACAGAAGTGAGATGTCTCACTCTGTAGCTAAAACGGAGAGCTCAACATGCAGGGTGAAAAGAGGAGCTGCAGCAATGTGCAGTACAACAAATATATGGTGTTTTTTTGAAAATGAAACCATGTAAACCTATTCTGGTACAACCTCAAAATACAATTATGAACCTGAAAATGAGGAGAATATGAGCACTTTAAATCATTTTTCGCAGAGTAGTTTCTCAGGATGAGAGCGAACACGTTGTACATCACCAGGGTTTAGCAAACACTGACGAAACAAACAGAAAGAGAATTCACCGAGGACAGGATTAGTGACTCTGTCTCCTTGTTCTTCCTCCTCTGTGTTTGTGTCCTCTATCTCTTTCTCACAGTCCCTCCTCCTGCATTCATCTCCTTCTCTCTCCGTCCGAAGGCAACATCCCATCATGCAAACACAAACGACAGAGGGCTGGAGCTGTGTGTCTGGATGAGGATTCCTCAGGCTGGTAATTACCTATATCTCTCTGCTGGATAAACACACACGTGGACACAAGTCTTTCCAAAAAAAATTAAAAATACCCAGTATGAGACAGGGCAGACGTATTGAAGACTGTTCTTTACACATACAGGTGATGCTTATTTTCAGGCTGTTCTCATGAACCAGTCGTGCATATATCTCCGAATCATAACAAAAGTTATGTCAGGACACAGATAGAGTAGGTCTAGACCACACTCTATAATTTACAAAACCCAAACAATGTCCCACAAACAAGCATTTGGTGCAACAGTGGCGAGGAAAACCTTCCTTTATACTGGCAGAAACCTTGGACAGACCCTGGCTCTTTGTGCTCTTGGTTTAGACACAGACCCTGACACAGATATACAGAAATATGATTCATAATTATAGCAGTTGGAGTGATGAACAGTTATAGTAACAATAAAGAATAGTGGAACTATGACTAGAAATAATAGGTGTAGCAGTTCTGGGCGTAGCAGGGTGTTAGAAAGAGGGAGAGGGATAGGGAGAGAGAGAGAGAGAGAAACAGAGGGAGAAAGTGAGAGGGAGAGAGAAAAAGAGAGAGCGACAAAGAGAGAGAGAGAGAGAGAGAGAGAGAGGGAGAGAGAAAGAGAGAGAGAGAAAGAAAGAGAGAGACAGAGAGACAGAGACAGAAAGTGAGAGGGAGAGAGAGAGACAAAAAGAGAGAGAGAGACAAAGAGAGGGAGAGACAGAGAGATAGAGACAAAGAGAGAGAGAGAGAGAGGGAGCGAGAAAAAGAGAGAGAGAGAGAGCGAGAGAGAGACAAAGAGAGAAAGAGAGAGAGAGAGAAAAAGAGAGAGAGAGAGAGGGAGCGAGAGAGAGACAAAGAGAGAAAGAGAGAGAGACAGAGACAGAAAGTGAGAGGGAGAGAGAGAGAGACAAAAAGAGAGAGACAAACAGAGAGAGAGACAAAGAGAGAGAGAGAACGACAAAGAGGGAGAGAGAGAGAGAGGGAGCGAGAGAGAGAGAGACTAAGAGAGAGAGAGACAAAGAGAGAAGAGAGAGACAGAGAGACCGAGACAGAAAGTGAGAGGGAGAGAGACAAAAAGAGAGAGACAAACAGAGAGAGAGACAAAAGAGGGAGAGAGAGAGAGAGGGAGAGACAGAGACAAAGAGAGAGAGAGAGACAGGGAGCGAGAGAGAGACAAAGGGAGAGAGAGAGACAAAGAGAGAAAGAGAGAGAGACAGAGAGACAGAGACAGAAAGTGAGAGGGAGAGAGAGAGACGAAGAGAGAGAGAGAGAGACAAAGAGAGGGAGAGACAGAGAGACAAAAAGAGAGAAAGCGAGAGAGAGAGAGAGAGAGAGAAGGACAGAGAGGGAGGGAGAGAGAGAGAGAGAGAGAGAGAGAGAGAAAGAGAGAGGGAGAGAGAGAGAAGGACAGAGAGGGAGAGAGAGAGAGAGGGAGAGAGAGAGAGAGAGAGAGAGAGAGAGAGAGAGAGAGACATAAATAAAGAATACTGCAGCGGTGGCTGTGTGAAGTCTCTCCACCGGTGGACAAACAGCAGCAGCAGTGTCACAGTCAGACACTTCCTCTGTAATTTAATATTAATAATTTAACTAATAGGACACGTTCTCTTCATTACAGCTGGCAGCCCAGTGAGCTGAGCTGATGCTGTTTTAATCCTGGTCTCAGGGTTAAAGGGAAGGAGAGAGCTCGCTGGGTGAGCGTTGGGATGTTTGAAGGCCTTGAACGTGACAGCCGGAGTAATTACAGAGACAGGCTCGTAATCAACTTCTGTCATTTCACATTTAGGAAATCATTTTTTATGAATGGGGAAAATAAAACACAGAAATAAAGCCAGAATTAAGACATTCATGTATTAAAACACTTAACATTTAACATGGTTCAATGTTAAAGTGAAAACTAATTCCCCAAAAGTCTATTGTTACTGACCCCTATTAAAAAAAAAAACTGTTGGGAAAAAATGACAAAGATGTCGAAAAAAGTTTCGAAAAAGGAAACCATGAAAAATTTTCAAACTTCAGAAAATGTTTTTCAAAAAAGACAATTTTTAAAAACTAAACAATAAAACCGTGAACAAAGTCTCAAAAACATTAAATAAAATGCTGAAAAAAAAAGTCAAAAGATTTAAAAAGCGTAAAAGAAATGATGGAAACAAACTTTGTAAAAAAGGGAAAAACATTGATACAAAAATCATTTAAAAAAACAAAAAGTGTTAAAGTGTCAAATTCCAAAATTCGGACATTTAAAAAAAAAGAAAATCTTAAAATTCGTGGGGGCGGAAATGTTTAAAAAAGCGAGTAACAAAAATGTTTGAAAAAAAAAACGTCAATAGCATCAAGAGCCAACTCAACTCCTGATTGGCCAACGGCACGTTCCAATCAAATGATTATGATACAATGAAGGCCGAAAAAACTAAACATTAAAACCGTAATGTTGAAATGTTGAAAAAAAATTCAAGAATTAAAAAGCGTAAAATAAATGGAAAGAAACGTCATAAAAAAAGGGAAAATTATCGAAAAAAAATTTAACAAAACGTCAAAAGTCAATTTAAAAACGAGAAGTCAAAACGTTGAAGGCATCAAAAATTTTATCAAATTCTGAAAAATCAACAAAAGCGTCGAGCACCAACTCAACTCCTGATTGGCCGACGGCACAGTCCAATCAAATCCTTTGACAAGCGTCTCCGACGGTAACGGGACGGTGATCGTCGTAACACTCGTATTTATGAAACCAATAAAAGAACACGAAAAAACTTCGGACAATGAAAAAAATAAAATATGTAAAAGAATTACATGAAAAGCATTAAAAAACGTCGAAAAATTTCACACTTCGGACAATGAATAAAAAATAAAATACGTTAAAAAAAACATGAAAATTACAAAAATGTCGAAAAATTTCACACATCGGACATTTAAAATAAATAAAAATAAAAACTTTCCTCGGGGTAAGCCTGATTGTTGAACCCTGAAGTTTAAGGAAGAAAGTGACCGTAACACTCAACAACTTTATTTAAATCAGAAAAAAAAATCAAACATTGACTTCACCATCGTTTATTAAAACCTTCTCCTCGTCTTCTTCTCCTCTCCCCGTTGCTACGGTAACAACAACCCAAACTCGGACGGATATTTAAAAAGACACGGAGACACTCGGGGTCATAAATCTTCAATATATTTTAATACAGCTTGTCACTTCAGCTTTCTTCATAAATGAAATAAATTATCAGGAATATTCTCTCTCATACTGCCATCATCCTCACACAGGAGTCCCCAAATTATATTCTCCATTTTACACTTTAATATCTCTGGACATCTCTGCTGGAAGCTTCCAGTTGGTTCTGGCTATTTCAAACCATAGATATTGAAAGAAATGGACACAGCGACACCGTAGCCTTCGACAGAGACCAGTGGAGGATATCAGAAGTCTCTTTCCCGGTGCTGGCTGAGCGTTACTGAGCAGCCTCCAACTGAGCTTGAAGACGTACATGTGACGTGAGCAACCTGTCTGAAAGTGTGAAGTCTTCTGGTAGCTGTGCCGAGAGAAATGTCAATCATTCCCAATCTCACAGAGACGGAGAGCGTGAGTAGGAGCTGTCCATTGCCTGTATAATTTCCCCATCCCCCGTGAATATAGGTATACTATCGTTACCCCTACTTAATTTTTTGGGGCAGTGGTTGCCTAGGGCTTAAGGAAGCGAGCTTGGGACCGGGAGGTTGCCGATTCAATCCCCAGACTGGCAGGATAAAAATCTGGGGGGGGTCAAATGAAAGAGCAGTACTTGTCCGTCCCTCACTACCACCACTGATGTGCCCATGAGCAAGGCCCTTAACCCTAACCGCTCCAGTGGAGCTGCTCAGTGGCCAGCAGATCAGACTGTGGTTGTACTGGGCAGCTTCCATAGCCAATCGACCAGACTCTGGTCCATTAGCCTGGTCCTACCAGACTCTGGTACATTAGCCTGGTCCTACCAGACTCTGGTACACTAGTCGGGTCCTACCAGACTCTGGTCCATTAGCCTGGTTCTACCAGACTCTGGTCCATTAGCCTGGTCCTACCAGACTCTGGTCCATTAGCCTGGTCCTACCAGACTGTGGTACACTAGCCTGGTTCTACCAGACTCTGGTCCATTAGCCTGGTCCTACCAGACTCTGGTACATTATCCTGGTCCTACCTGACTCTGGTACACTAGCCTGGTCCTACCAGACTCTAGTACTGGGCTATTGGATCTGCCGAGACCCATTCTGGTAGCCTGACTCCACCCTCCTAAGGACTGTCTGGTAGGACCAGGCTAACAAGAGGGGAGACGACAGCAACTATCGGCTTAGCATCTCTAGCGTTAGCCTTAGCCAACTCCTTCAGCACTAACTGGAAAATCTAACTGTTCCCAAAGGAGGAGGGCCACGACATCATGGCCCCCAACACAACTCAGCAAAGATTGTTCTTGCTGGGGCTTTAACTTCTGGATATTCGGCAGCTTCGCTCACATCTTTCTCGGCCGCCGTTACGGAACTACAACTCAAACTAGCGCACAACCTCAACGTCATCGTTTTCTCACCCACTCCCTCTGTTCGCTGATTGGACCGCCAAATATTTGGCCGGAGAAAACCCAAGAACATACCGCAAACCTAGACAGAGTACTGAAGGGAAATGAAAATTGAGCGGGTGTACGTAGGAGGGCGGAGCCAGGCTACAGCTTCCAGGTATGAATGTGTAACTGCGTGAATGTGACTGGTCGTCGTTGCAAATGAGAAGTTGTTCTCGATCGACTTACCTGGATAAATAAAGGTAAAATGTTTTATTTTTTAAATTTAACAACATATACTTTTCTTAAAATATCCTAGTTGTTCATGTGAATTCACTTGCCACATACCAAAGAATTTCCAATACATCAAAACGTGGCTGAAATATTTTGTTCCGATGCGTTAATAGACTCTCTATGGGCTTCTCCCTCGACGGTATGATGCCTCCATGTCTCCACCGATTGCCTGCGAGCTTCTCCTGTACTATGCGGTAATTCCTCAGTCCTTTCAGAAAAGTTTTGAGTTTTTTTGTGATTGTTGCGGGCAAAAATCCTTGATATGTGGCACGTTTTCTTAAAAAATGCGATGGAATATGTGGGATATTTATGCAATTTTATGCAATGAAATTGCGGGAACTTGCAAAAACTGCAGTTTGATGAAAAAGAGAAAAAACAGTGATCCCCCCCCCCCCCCAACAGCCCGCTTTTCGATGATGTTCACGTCGCGTAATCACGTCACTTCATAACATTCCCATGGCAACAGGGGAGAATGGCTGCTCTTGTGTGAAGTAAACGCAACATTTTTCAACTTTCTGCTAAGATATATTATGGGATTTTTTTGCAACGAAAATGCGGGGATTATGAAATCATGCAAGCCCTGCATGTTTTGCACGGAAATCGGCAATTTATGCGGCGAAAAATGCAGCGTATTTGAAAAAATTTGCCCCCCCCACATAAATATGCAGACTTTGGCTGATTATGCGTTGAATTATGCGATCGCATTATCATGTTTTTCTGGAAAGACTGATTCCTCTACTGTGTGACAGTAAGTCTCGTGGTTATGACCCAATCGTTAGCCTATTTTTATAAAAGCGTCTGCTACGGAGCCATAACGTGAGCTACAAGGTAATGGAGCCTTTTATACATTGTCGTGTTTCTTTAGAAATAAACAACTGACAAATAGAGTCTTTAAACACTTCAGATTAGATATTTGCTGTCTAAGTGACGTCAATATGAATGGGAGTCAATGGGATGCTAACGGGAGGTGATGGCTTGGTAGCATCAGAATCTACCCACAGGAGGTACGCTTCCCGGATGCTCACTTACCCCCTTGGTTCAAACCCTCTCGTTGATTTCCTTCCAACAAATCCGCTGTTAAATAAATATGTTCTCCTGTGTCATGTGACTCCTAAAATGTCCCATGTCACACACGTGTTTCAGCAATCAATGACGATTGTCTGCGGGGTTTTTTAAATACAAAGAGGGACAATGTGGTCCGTGGTCCCATTTAATAAACCAAACATCTGGACAAAAGGAGGCAAAGAAGGCTCTTATTTTGTCAGAAAATGAAGTAAAGTTTGGTAGGAAACTAAGGGATCAACTTTGGTTCAACTTTCCTCTCTCTTCCTGTCGGCTTTCATGGTCAGGTGTCCCCACAACAGCCACGAGGACCCTGATTCGTCCGTCTCCTCCACGGCATCCAAAACGCTGCCGTTTGATGGACGAACGCGCACACACACACACACACAGTTTAAGAGTATCTGTAGTTTCAGTGTGTGTCCTCAGTGTGTGTGTGTGTGCGCGTTGTCCCTGCGTCACGCCGAGCCCAGGCTGTCGAAACCGCAGAACTTCCAGCGTTTCTCCAGCGTGGCGCCGACGCCGCTCAGCTCCTGCCGGAACATGGCCGGGAGACGGACCATGAGACGCTCCAGCTCCCCCGCCGACACCTGGGACACACACATACATACAGACACACACACACAAACACATACATACAGACACAGCCACACACACACACAAACACACACACACACACACACACACACACACACACACACACACACACACACACACACACACACACACCGTTTATACTTTATGATAGTAGATCTTTAAATATTTTAAGTTATTTTACTCCCTATCTATCTATCTACTTACCTACCTACCTACCTCTCTATCTTCTTACCTATCTATCTATCTATCTATCTATCTATCTATCTATCTATCTATCTATCTATCTATCTATCTATCTATCTATCTATCTATCTATCTATCTCCCTACCTGTCTATCTAAAGTTGCTGTGGCGGAGCAGAGCGCTGCGTTACCTTTGAGTCCAGTCTCTGGATGTAGGACCACAGATACTCCAGGTTAGCCCCGAACGGATGCACGTGGAGGAAGGTGGAGATGATTCCTGCGGAGAGGACAGGAGAAACTCATGACACGATGACCGTTATGACGAATAAACACAGAGTAGTGATCCAACATGTCTCACTGTCACACATGTTCAGCTACAGAACCATAGGGCTGGAAAGTTGCAGCAGAGCATTTGATCTTCCCACTAGGAGGACTCCTAAATAGCACTAAAAGTTCATCTTTAGACCTCTCCACAAAGATGCTAATAGGGGTGTTGAACTCAATCATCCATTGATGCATCGCATTAATGATTACCCAACTGTATGTTATATCTTTTTAGCCAACTTCATAAGTTGTTACCACTTGTTTTACACTTCTTTATGGAATTGATGGTGAATAAACATCATTTACATGAAATTATCTGTAAGTTTTGAGTAAAATGAGCCGAAATTAGGAATTATCTTGACTAATAGTTATGGTCAGAGAAACATATTTTTATGGATAATCACAGATTTTCAACCAGGTATCAATTAGCAGATGGAACCATCCATGTTATTTTTGGGAAATTTGGTTGCAAAGAAAGCCATATTTCTGATATAGAAACTTTGAAAACGTGTCAAATTTGACCCGAGGACAACATGAGGGTTAAGGATCTGTTTTAGTGCTAAAACATTTTGTGAAATTTTATCTTACAAGTCCTAAAATTAGGAGTAAAATGCCCATTTTTGAAAGAGTTACTCCTAAATCTTTAAGTTAGAAGCTACTTTTAGCCTTAAGTTAAAGCAAATGTTGGGGTTAGGGTGCAACTAAAGAGACTCTTGTTTCAGTGCTTCTGTCTCTGATTGTGTAAATTACAGCACACTTTAATCAGCGGCTGTCCATCAGTATTCACGAGTGCTTTAAGAAGGAGCTAATAAAGAGAGAGAGAGAGAGAGAGAGAGAGAGAGAGAGAGAGAGAGAGAGAGAGAGAGAGAGAGAGAGAGAGAGAGAGAGAGAGAGAGAGAGAGAGAGAGAGAGAGAGAGAGAGAGAGAGAGAGAGAGAGAGAGAGAGAGAGAGAGAGAGAGAGAGAGAGAGAGAGAGAGAGAGAGAGAGAGAGCTGTCAGACAGCAGAGGTCCAGTCCGCGTCCTCATGAAGTGCAGCTGCTCGATAAACTAACGGCTCGGTTAAGAAACGCTGGCCCGAGCAGAAAACGCTCCAGAGTAGATTACTTCTGAGAGGTCCTGCGGAGGTAGGCAGCCATCCCAAGCTGGGAGGGGGGAGGGGATGGGAGGGGGAGGAATGGGGGAGGGGATAGAGTGCACCCTTCCGAGGAACCGCCACAGCCAACATTTATTTCCCTGATTTATGTGGCGAAACGCTGGCAATTACAGACAGGCAGTTCAATTCCTTCAGCAGGAACAGATGTGTGTGTGTGTATGTGTGTGTGTGTGAGTGTGTGTGTGGTTGTGAGTGTGTGAGTGTGTGTGTGTGTCTGTGTGTGTGAGTTTGTCTCTGTGTGTGTGTGTGTGTGTTCTCTGATCTTTCACTAAAGTAAAAGTAGAAATACCACAACTTAAATATATTCAGTTTCCTGTCCCAGAGGAGAGAAGAAACTAGAAAATATTCACATTTAACAAGCTGACATCACACAAGATTAACTGTGTTTTTACATAAAAAATTACTCAAACTGATTAAATGATGAATGAAAAGTCCACACACTGACTGTCAGAAGGAGTAAACACAGCAAATGTAAGCTAATAGGACAATTGTCCAGCTTGTAGTTACCATCACAAAAGTGCTTGTTGTTTCCACTGACAGACAGAGTATTATTCTAAGTGTCTGACAACCTTATGGAAAGGATCCCTACAGAGATAGAGCTTTTAGTTAAAGAGTAAGATCCTTTTTTTAAACCTAAAAGCATCTGTGAATTTGCGTTCGCTAAACCCGTGCTTCGGTGATATTTTAATTCGGCTTTACATATAGTGCATATGGATTTTGACTTATCTACGAGCCGTCCGGGAGTTTTGGAAAATAAAAAGCGCCATTCAGACTTGTGTTGCTGCTGCATATCTCCATCATGCCTGCAGCCTGCAGCAGTAGGATGTGTTAGGAGGAAGTATGGCAACTTGATGATGAGTAAAGGTGCTGCAAAGGGTCAAAATAGTAGCCTGTTAGGCACGACGTGAAGCCGAGTGAAGTGAAAATAAATTAATAAATGGTGGCATGGGATTAATGCGATTAATTAAAATAAATGTGTTATGCTCGGCCCTTAATCGCAACACGATTAACGCGTTAATACTGACAGCCCTAATATAAACACATAGTTTACTGATTTACATGTGGAATATGTTGGCTCTATACACGCTATAAAAGCTAAAAGTGTTGTTTTTTCAATGGAGTCTGGTGGGTTTAGTGCTAGGGACTTCAGAGCTGTTCCTGGTTAAACAGAAAGGTCTCAAAGAGGTTTTAAAGGTCTATCTCTGTAGGGATCCTTTCCATAATGTTGTCAGACACTCAGAATAATAATCTGAGTCTGTCAGCGGCAACAACAGAACTTTTACTGGACCAAATTGCAAATTGAGGATGCACATTTGTCCAGTGGGGTTACATTACAGCCCAGTCTGTGGCTGCTGCTTACAGCGTTCTCGCTCAATACTGGACCAACTACTCACTAGTCACTTAGACACAAAAAACACAACTAATCTATTCATCCAGAAGATAATCCACAATATAATCCACCATGAAGATAATTGGTAGTTGCAGATTTAAACATGATCCTCCTGTGTGTGCGTGTGTGTGTGTGTGTGAATACACTCATGTTTCTATCGACTGTGCCCACGTGCCTTTTTCAAAAAGGTTTTCTGTGGAATAAAAAGCAGCAGAAGACAGAGCGCTGACCGGGCCTCCTCTCTCCTCTCCTCTCTCCTTCACGTTTGGATTTTCTCGCCTCCGCTAAGAGAGATAAATGTGCTGCTGTTCCCCGCTCTGCTCCGGACAGAGCGGCCGCCTCGGTAAGATAACCCCAGACGGCTCCGCGCCGGTCTCGGAGAAACACCAGGATTTATATTACACGAGCGGCTGAAATGAATCCCTGCCGAGTGAGATGCACATGCTGCAGGCTGATGAGAAGAAGACGAGACGGCAGATTTGCATTTCGGTCTGCCGCGACGCCACACGGCGTGTTTGTGCCAACATGTTCTCGCTCCCAACTTGTCAAATACCGACGCTTGGTCCGCGGCTCTCAGAGTCACATACAGCCGCAAAAATCCCCCAGTAGCATATGTACTTTTTTGGAAAACACTGTTTTATTTTCAAAGGATTTAGAATGTAAAGGCTGGCAGTGAGTGAACGTAGCCTTGAGTGTCCGATTTTCAGGGAAGGACAGTCTCCGTTTGTAACTTCCCTTCGAAAGGACACATACAAGTGTTTCCTGGTCCGACACGTCTACCAACGAGAAGTTTAAGGGCCCTATCGTGCACCCGGCGCAGCACAGCGCAATCCAGACGCAAGAGTCTTTGTTAGTTTAAGACCGAGGCAGTTGTCCATTTCCCGTCCAGCGCCCACGTCATTTAAATAGCAAATGCACCTGCACCCATCTGTGCACCCATGGGCGTGCTGGTCTTACAGGGAGGTGTGTTCAGGTGCATTCTGGGCGTGCTGCTCTTACAGGGAGGTGTGTTCAGGTGCATTCTGGGCGTGCTGGTCTTACAGGGAGGTGTGTTCAGGTGCATTCTGGGCGTGCTGCTCTTACAGGGAGGTGTGTTCAGGTGCATTCTGGGAGTATTGCTATCTTGAGGCAGTGGGAAGTGATGGCTCCATTGACCAACAAAAACCTGGTCTAAAGTCAATAACGCAGCATTTCATTGTTATTTTAACAGAGCATTAGTAAAATGCTCCTAGGCTCGTGCACAGCGCGCGCACACTATGCTTGTTACACACACAGGGGCGCACGCGCGCACACACACACACAGGGACACACACACACACAGGGACACACACACACACACACACACACACACACACACAGGGAAGCACAGCAGCACACACACATGCAGAAGATATAAATATTAGGGTGTAAATCCTCCATCATAACAGCAATGCTCCAAGGTCCAAACGCGCCTGGCTTTAAAGGGAATGGGAGATGATCTCTGATTGGTTGATGAATGGGAGCTGATCTCTGATTGGTTGACTGCATGTTACGCCCAAAACACACCTCTGATTAATGAAGACACTAAGGACAACCCTTTAGGACCAGGCGCCCGGCACACGGAGCCTTTTTACTGCCGTCAGACTAGTAAAAGTGGATTTGGACCGGCCCTAAACACACCTGCGCCAGGCGCTCCACACCGTGACCTCAGATGGTTAAAATAGGGCCCTCAGTGTTTCTCTAAAAACAACGTTATTGTCTGTATGGAACGCACCGGGCGGAGCAGCAGCTCGACCACGCGCTGTAAGATGAGGTAGTATTTAGAGAGACAACTCTCTACAGCGTAAGGAGGTTGTTTGGGGGGGTTGAAGGGTCAAACAACACGGGAAGGTAGGAGTTGATATTTACCCAGCAGCAGCGCCTCCTTCTCGGACGCCACCCCTCCTCTCATGATGACCTCGCTCCTCCTCTCTCTGCCGAGGAACAGGGAGGGGACACACCCGTTCACCGCCTGGGAGACAAACACACACACGTTACCGGCCAAAAACACAGGGACATACACTGAGAAACACACACGTTACCGGCCAAAAACACAGGGACATACACTGAGAAACACACATGTGCATTCAGGGCATTCACCAAAGACGCACAATTACACAGACTACCTGATGGAGGCAGCGGTGGAGTTCAGGAGAACACAACACAGAACATCGTGTACACACAAGAATACCGCGGCGGAAAAAACAAGCACTCAAATAAATATAGTGTACAAAGAAAACATCATATTTAATAGAAAGCATCTCAGCACTCAGAGTGAGACATGTTTTATGTATCTGTGTCCTTCTGACTTTAATCAGCTTCCAGTTCAGCAGGTCTGGAGTTAAAAGTGCAAGTGTGTCTGTCTGTGTGTGTGTGTGTGTGTGTGTGTGTGTGTGTGTATTTTGGCACTCTGACCTCTCTGTCAGCCTTTTATGTCTGCACACACACAAAGCTCTGTGGTCTACTAGAAATTACTTTTATATTCTGCAAACATGCAACAAATTAAATTTAAAAAAGTGTTTTTATTGTTTTAGAGAAGATATAATGCACAAAATTCAATGCAATAATACAGTGTCGATTATAACAAGACATCTCTCTGTTAACCCCATCCCACCCACAACAAAACCCTTATGCCGAGGAGAAGAGGATAAGGAAAAACAAATAAAAACAAGAGAAGGAAAATAGAAACATGAAAATGAAAATAATAACAACAACAACAACAATAAGTAAATATATTAAAAAAAAAAACACTATCACTCATGGTAACAAATAGTGTGATCATTATGCTTTACAATTCTTAGCCGTTACTAAGAGGGAAGTGCAGTAAGTCCTTCAAAGTAAGCCAGTAAAGGGCCCCAATTCTTGTAAAAAATGTTGGTTGATCCTTTAAGAAAGTACTTGATTTTTTCTATTTTTAAAAACACAAATTACATTTCTTACCAACATACAGTGACGGACTGGACATGTGGAATTTGGGCAAATGCCAGAAGGGCCACTACTGATAATTAGGTTTTGGTTATTTTGATAAGTTATTTTATGCATGCAGCCACAAATATTCAAGACTGTACTGCGGCGAGGTGCGTGGAAAGATTCAATCGGAAGGCAGAGTTACTAATTTCCAAGCTGGGTTATTGACAACAATAGTGCCGTTGTGTTGCAAATGCCAGGGCCGTTTTTTTGATCCCAGTCCGTCACTGCTTTGAAGAGAGCAGAGATAACAGCTTCAGTTCCCTGTCGTAAAGGGCTGTCTGACAGCAAGGTAAAGCACAGAAAATATTGTAAATATAGCGTCCAATTAAACAGATACATATGTTTTTAGGAGCCTAAAATGTGCAGCTGCCCCCGTATGCAGCAGGATATCGCTTAGCTTCCGACTTTGGAGAAGTAGCTCATAAAACCACACTTCATAACATGTGAACTGTCCCTTTAAGATGAAACTTATCAGCTGCCTGAGAAAGCTCCACACCTTACATTATATCATCTGAGCCAGACCAGGTAAACCAGTCAGTTCCTGTTGAGTTGTCAGTGAGAGGAGACGCACCGACACACAGACAGTAAGATTTACCTTTTATTACAAAGCTGTGACTTTAACTGAGGGAGGATAGTTACAGAAAGGAGCTCTAAAGTACTGAAGAAGTGAAATACTTTAACTGTAATCTGCTGCAGACTGAAAAACACTGTGAGACTCAAAGTGAAAGCAACTGAGGTAACTTTCTGCAGCAGGGAGGGGAACACGGGAGACGTTTAACTTCTGGGCTTTCTGCCAGAAATCTCTTAGATTTAGACAACAACACTACTTAGTTAAGTTTAGGAAAAGATAGTTTGGTTTCAAATAAATCTCTCTTGGCAGACTGCCCTGAAGGCCAACTTGTCCTGTGTGCGTGGGAGAGAAACACAACTGACTTCCTGTTTTAACGTCTACTGTTTCTGCTGTTTTCAGCCGCTCTCAGAGACAAAATGGCTTCCATGTCAGAGGAGGATTTCTGCTGTTCGGTCTGTCATGAAGTCTTTAGAGATCCTGTTGTTCTGTCATGTAGCCACAGCTTCTGTAAAGACTGTCTGAAGAGCTGGTGGACAGAGAAACAGACACAGGAGTGTCCCGTTTGTAAGAGAAGATCTTCAAGGCCAGAACCACCTCGTAACCTGGAGTTAAAGAAGCTGTGTGAGAGTTTCTTACAGCAGAGAGATCAGAGAGCTTCAGAGGCTCTCTGCAGTCTGCACTCGGAGAAACTCAAACTCTTCTGTCTGGACCATCAGCAGCCAGTGTGTCTCGTCTGTCTACATTCAGAAAAACACACCAACCACAGAATCAGACCCATCGATGAAGCTGCACGACAACACAAGAAGGAACTACAGGAGACTCTGGAGACCTTAAAGGAGAAGTTAGAGGTTTTTGAACAAGTTAAAGAGGAGTGTGATCAAACAGCAAAACACCTGAAGGTCCAGGCCCGACGCATAGAGACGCAGATTAAGTATCAGTTTAAGAAGCTTCACCGGTTTCTAGAAGATGAAGAGGAGGCCAGGATGGCTGCCCTGAGGGAGGAAGAGGAGCAGAAGAGTCAGAGGATGAAGGAGAAGATGGAGGCTCTGAGCAGAGAGATAGCAGCTCTTTCAGACACAGTCAGAGCCACAGAGGAGCAGCTGAGAGCTGAAGACGTCTCATTCCTGATCAACTACAAGGCTGCAGTGGAAAGAGTCCAGCAGTTCCCCCTGCTGGATGATCCACAGCTGCTCTCAGGAGCTCTGATAGACGAGGCCAAACACCTGGGCAACCTGAGCTTCAACATCTGGAACAAAATGAAGGACATGGTCTCCTACTATCCTCTGATTCTGGACCCAAACACTGCTTATCCAAACCTCATTCTGTCTGAAGATCTGACCAGTATGAGATGGGGAGAGAAACAGCAGCTTCCTGATAATCCAGAGAGGTTTGCTTATTGGTACTCTGTCCTGGGCTCTGAGGGCTTTAACTCAGGGACTCACAGCTGGGATGTCGAGGTTGGAGACAGTGAAGTCTGGTTTCTGGGTGTGTTAGCAGAGTCTGTCCAGAGGAAGGGAGACATAGACTCTGGATTTTGGAAAATATATTTCTCTAGAGGTAAATACTCAGCGTGGTCACCACCAGCTATCACTGTTCTCCCGTTTGAGAAGCAGCTCCGGAGGATCAGAGTGACTCTGGACTGGAACAGAGGAAAGCTGTCGTTCTCTGATCCTGATACTAACACACACATACACACCTTCACACACACTTTCACTGAGAAGATGTTTCCATTCATTAGGCCTGGGGATAATCTGAAGATATCACCACTGAAGGTCTGTGTAACAAAACAACAGGTCTGATGGAGTCTGTAGTTTTAGGGTGGTGATAATAATAGTAAACAACTATTCACTTCCTAAACGTTAATGTGGTCCATCTATTATATATAGAATGAATATAAATGGAATAATGGTTGTTAATATAAAGGGTAGTAAACTGATTGTAGCGGTACAGGAGATGGCTGAATCAAACACAACAACATGTTTTAAAAAGCTAAAAGATATATGTGTAACCGGACACGTGGAGGGGTGTCGGCTAAATTGTATGACAGGTAAAAACGTCGACAATGCCACCTTGGGACTTTCACCCAAAGACTATCCAAAGCTTGGGATTCAAACCCACAAACAGAATATACAAATGGAGGAGATACTAAAAAGTGACAGGAGTTACAGCCACACTCAACAGGAGGGGCAACTAGAGAGAAGTGGTCTAAAACTTCAATAAACAAACAGCAAACAAAATCAAATAAATCAATAACTAAAACAAGTAAAAACAAAAGGCACACGTTAAAACATGGACATAAGAGAAGAATTGGCCACTTATTTCACTATCAACTACTCGTGTAACTCTCTTATAAGAATGTTTACTTGCTTCCGTATTTTCAAGTTAACCTACCGGTCACATACGAATGTTTATATATGTAAATATGGATGTTTAGATGAAACATTATTGTTGTTCTGTTCTGTCAATCCATTTAAATTGTTGTGATTGTTTTAGTGTTTAATGTCTGTGTGTAGATTTGATGTAAGTCAATATTTTGAGATTATAAGTGATTATTTTGAGATACTGAGCAGTGTTCGACATAAGCAATGGTTCGATGGCCCGATGGCTCGATCGGCAAACCAGCAAACATTTACAGTAATGCTCATGTATGAATGTGATTGAACAATTACAACATTTGGGATGTTTACAGTGAGAGTGTAGCTCACACTTGCTAAAAGTCTCTACACAGCCTAATTTAAATGTGCAACACTATCTAACGATAGCTTAGAAACATAGTCCATTAACGTCAACAAACGAGGTTCTGATATATGATAAATAAAACGTAGGTTAAAGCGTAACTCTCGCCAAAATGCAACCTAGGGTCTTTTTGTGAATGTACCCGAGTCAAACTTGCGTTTAAATGCATATTTAGGATGGAAATGCCACTTTTAAGATTCACCGTATTCTCATTTTTCGGTCAAATGCCCTTTTGAATGGAAGAGCTAGGGGAACTACTATGATAGCATCAAAATCACTAAAACACTAAGAAGGCTCGACACAACATGAGACTTTGCTCCAAGTATCACCAGGGGCTCTACACATGAACTCAGCATTGAGAACATTGTTTGTGTACACAGTTTACTAAAAAGAAAGGTTTTGAACAACTCACGTTAGCAGTTGTTGTTTACGCTATCCGCCATTTTCCCAGTCAAAAATAGTCGATCTCCGAATGCGAATGAACGGACTCCATAGCAGGAAATGTCATTCTTATATGAGGCTCCTTTTTCAACTACAAGGTCAATGTTGTTTTTCACTAACGACAAAACAACGAATTTTCCGTGCATTTATATGGAACTAAGCTTTGGAGCTTTCCATCTTTACTCTCCTCCCTTGACTATTTTTGACTGGCTCGATTGAACATTCACAAAAAGACCCATGGTTGCATTTTGGTGAGAGTTACGCTGAAAGAGTATTTTAGTGTTTATTGTTCTATGTGTGTCGTTAGTCTTTTGTAGATCAAAGAGCTAGAGAACTCCTTCAGTAACCGGGGGATTCCTGCACATTGTTGGAGCCATTATGCAACTTTGTTTCTGTTTTGTTTATACAGTATATCACTTGGTGCCAGTAATGCATGCAGTTTTATGTTTGAGCACTGGGTGGAGCATTGCCTCTGGAAAAGCATATAGGTGATGAACAGCCAGAGATAAAGAGAGGTGTGTGGCTAAAGGGAAAGCATACAACTTTTCACTGTATCAACTTGGCGTGTCGATATGTTGTTGAATTTGTGTTTAAAAGGAGATGAATGAAAGATGAAATGGATGTATTCCCTGTGCTACGGTGAGCAGGCTGTCTAAGTTGCAATAAATGGGTCACACCACTGTAAGATATTCAATGTATGGATATTAATTTATTGGCTGCCAAGAACACACGTCAGAGTAAGTTCTTCCTTCGTCCCACCTCACTGGCCTAATGTAGGAGTTGTTAAAAGACTCTACATACACCTTAACTGGGGTAAGATCAGGTTAAGCATCTGCACATGCTCTGTTGTGCCCCTCCCCACTCCTACCTGGAGTGGATTTGACTTGGAAATGAGCCGTCAGCGCAACCCGTTGCTAGCCTAGAAATCTAGACGCACCCTAGTGACAGCAAATTTATTTTGCAGCCAGGGTCAGTCCAGGCACTCTCCGTTGGCTTGCGAGCTGGAAAAAACAAACTCTGGTCAGGCCAATCACATCGTGTCTAGAATTGGTGGGCGGGGCTTATGGCTGCTGCTGCTGCTGCTGCTGGTGAACAGAGGTCTTCTGGAAGACTTGGAGTTCAGCTTTTCTTTGAGAAAAGAACAAAGAACGGCACTGAAGTCATTCTTAAAAAAGGAAGATGTGTTCGGAGTTCGGAGTTAAAAAAAACCCGAAATTAAAAAAAAAAAAAAATTCAAAAAAAAACACCATTTCACCAAAAAAAATAACCCCCCGAAGGCAAGAGACGGCTCAACAGATTGTCCATCTCGGGACTGCTGACGGCGCTGTGTCTCTGCAAAACGGTGGGGGACCGAGCCGCCCGATGCGACCGGCGGCTTACTTTAACGTTAATTAGCTACAGAGGTGTTGTTAGGGTCTTGAAACATTGGCGGGCTTAGCCCAGGCCAGAAATGTCATCTAGGTCCTGGGGTAAGCTCCCCACCCCCCCTGGGAGAAAAATGTGTATTTCTGGTAAATGAATCAATATGGTGCAGAGCAATAGTTATATCAGCATTTCAGTCAAAATGCCTGCTGATTGGATGCAGACTCTTGTTTTAAAACCAGTTCTGGGAACAGTTAAAGGTCTTGGCTTGAAGACCTCAGAGAGTGTGTGCCTGTGCCTTGTGTGTGTGTGTGTGTGTGTCTGTGTGTGTGTGTGTGTGTGTGTGTGTGTGTGTGTGTGTATGTGTATGTGTCTGTGTGTGTGTGTGTTTGTGCGAGTGCGTGTGTCTGTGTTTGTGCAAGTGTGGGAATGTATCTTTGTGTGTGTGAATGTGTGTCTGTGTGTGTGGTTTAGGTTTAGGCTACAGGTTTAGGTACCAAAACTACTGAGTTAAGTTTAGAAAAACATAGAGGGGGCGCCGCCACTATAAACGTAAATATATATATAAATAAGTCATGATTGCTGTTTGAACAAATGACCTATTGGAGCGTTTTTTCGGGGGAGACAAGAGAGAGATAAACTGTAGTCAAACACTGGTGTGTGTGTTAGTTTTTACCTTTTCATGCAGCTCTCCGTTGGTTCCTTCCACAGCTTCCCCGTTACCGTTGAGCAGCTGAAGACACAGAAAGAGAGAGAGACAACAGTGAGAACAGAGAGTCATCTGCAGCAGAGGAGCGTTTGTTTTCTCTGCTGCTGGTTTATAGATGGCTCAGTTAGAGGAGGGAACAGAGGAGTCAGTAGCACTGCAGAGAGAGTTTTTGACATCTGGAGGAAACACGGAGCTGATGAATGATTAAAGAAGACATCAAAAATCATGCTCCATGCATGGAAATGACAAACCTTTTAGATTGTGTGGAGACACACACAACCCTGGTGTCATGCTGCGTTCCAGGCAACCCCTAACTCGTGTTTTTACAACCTGCAAAGCCGTGAAAGTGCCCTGGAACGGCAGTCAAACCAGTAACTTACTCCCCGTGAACTGGTACCTGATCGTTGTACTACCAGTTACAGTTTTTGACGTCACACACACACATAAACAACAATGGCGACCCCTGTTGATGCTGTAGACACCGGTGATTAACGGTGAGAAATAGAAATAAATTTAGACCTAATCAAACTAATTGAAGTCACACGGTGGGTCAGCTGATTGTAAGGTCTACATACAGTATATGCCTTTGTCAAATATGTCCACCATTTGCCTGGAGAAGACCCAGCAGGGTTGAAACGTTGCCTTTGCATTAAATATGGGAGCTTAAAGCAGTGTTGCGGACATTCAATTTTTTCACTTTAGTATTTCTCATTTGTCCTGCACCTGCCAGAAGGTGGGATGTTCACACAATTACTTTCATAAAAAGAAATAAATAGACATAAATATGCAACGTAAAGTAATTCCGCACATTGTAATCAAAACAATACATTTACGATTGTGTACTACTACAGGTTGTGTTTATTAAATGAAGCCCAAAAAATGTCGCCGACTAGAAATCACTAGTATCAGCTAGCACTAGCTAACGTCAACGTTAGGTAGCCGCTAGCTAACGTTAACTTTAGCTTGTCATGACTTTGCATGGAACGCTACCAAGTCGTGAGTCGTGACTTGAAGTCGTAACTTACGGGCTAAAAATTGTGTCTGGAATGCAGTATAATTTCCTAACGTCTCAAATGTTTGTCCCTAACTGTATGTTGCATTGCATTGAAGGTACATTATGTAATATTTCTGCATCTAAATGTCTAAAAACGACTATACCTGTGTTATATATTTTGTTGAGTTGTCTACTTACATTAGCCAAAATGTTTCCAACAATGTTCAAGCCCAGAGAAATCTGTCATTTTATTTTAATGACACGGCACACTTTTAGCTGTGTTTAGCTGTACTACACATTCAAACGAGGCCACGCCCATATAAGAGACAGTAAGTGTATATCGTCTCACACCATTGGCGCCACTTGTAAGCCGTTCTCTTTAGTTAAGGAGACTCTTTGAAAGAGACCACAATGACGAGATTTGCATCACGTGGACTCCAGCTGACCCACAGCACTCACAGACACGGACAGTTACATTTTCAGCTCGCATGGGAAAAAAAACATTCCCCGCTACTTAAAGGCCTTTAGGGCTTCTATCTTGCACCCGGCGCGGTGCAGCGCAGCGCAAAGCCCAACCCAAGTGTCTTTGCTAGTTTAAGAACGACCCAGTTGTCAGTTTCCCGTCCAGCGCCCATGTCGTTTAAATAACAAATGCACCTGCACCCATCTGTGGCCCATGGGTGTGCTGGTCTTACAGGGAGGTGTGTTCAGGTGCATTCTGGGAGTATTGCTATCTTGAGGCAGCGGGAAGTGATGGCGCCATTGACCCACAAAACCTGGTCTAAAGTCAGTAACGCAGCATTTCATTGTTATTTTAACAGAGCATTAGTAAAATGCTCCTAGGCTGCGCACGCGGCACGACACTATGCTTGTTACACAACAGGGGACACACACACACACACACACACACACACACACACACACACAGCAGAAGATTACAAATAAAATATTAGGGTGCAAATCCTCCATCATAACAGCAATGCTCAGGTCCAAACGCCGGCTTTTAAAGGAATGGGAGATGATCTCTGATTGGTTGATGAATGGGAGAGATCTCTGTTGTGATTGCATGTACACCCCAAAACACACTCTGATTAATGAAGACACTAAGGACAACCCTTAGGACCAGCCGCACACGGACACTTTTTCCACTGTCAAACTAGTAAACGTGATTTGACACCCTAAACACACCTGCACCAGGCTCCACACCGCGTTAGATCGTAAAATAGGGCCCTGTGTTTAGGTAAGGTATTAAGGGTTTCTGGGAGTTATCGATGTAAATTCATGTCAGTAAAAAATTATTCTAAAGACACACACAAGTTTAGAGTCCAACACTGATATTCTGCCAAAAGTTGTCTAAAATCTTCCTCTCTGCCGTCTCCAGCCTGAAGCCATCAATCTGTCAGTTATCCATCACTAAACGCTCATCATCGAGCTGCACAGCTGTCTTATTAAAGCAACAGAACTCACACAGCAACCGGGGGAAATCCCTCATCCTACACCGGCCGATTTAGGTCCGACACTCGTAATGTATGACCAGCTGACAACATTTAAAACTCAAACAGCTGCAAAATACGGACCCTTGGTCAGGTGTCTTTGGGGTTGTTGTTGTTGACGCTAAGGGCGTTTTCACACCTAAAAGTCCCGACCAAGGTGATGGCTGCATTCCACTTAGGAGAGGCCCTGGTATTAAACCATTACTGATGGCTGCATTCCACTTAGGAGAGGTCCTGGTATTGTGCATGCTGACTCACTGAAATATCTTACTGGGACACTTGATGGAACTGATCCATCTTTAAGGTTATCAATTTCAGCTGTGCTTTTCCTACTATGACAAGTCAACATGTCTGCTGTGAGAAAGGTCTATTTGGTCCGAAAGTCCGAACCATCCGAAAAGTGTTTTCATACTGCAAACGAAGCGAACCATGGTTCAGTTTGGTCCGGACCGAGATCACCTCTTTCGATCGGACCAAAATTTGGTCTTTTGATCGGACCGTGGTCCAAGTCACCTTTCTCACCTGCAATCTTGGTTCGGACCAAACTGAAAAGTAAGAAAGTCAGGACCAAATGAGGTAGGTGTGAAAACGCCCTAAAGGTCTCCTTTAGCTTCCTTTGCTCCTGTCAGAACTACTACGACCACTAGAGGGCCACTAGAAACCTAAACATAGGTCAGAATGATGCTGGAACAAACCACTTATGGGGGAGTTTTTCAGGGGGGAGGACAGTCTCTAAATGAGACTGCACCGGTGTCTGATTAAAACAAATCAAAATGTTATAAAAGGTGCCCTGCCACACAAATCCTTGAATTTTTTTAAATCTGTCATGTCCATGTGTGTTTGTGTTATGTGGTGAATGTGAAAATGAACTGCTACCTCTTTTGTCAGCTCTAATCACTGAAAAGAAATCATCAGAGAAATCAGACCAATCACAACAGCTGGTCAGTCTGACATCATACTGCCTGAGCTCATTACTATTCATGAGCTCGTCCAGTTGGGCTGGGTAAAGGATTCTGACAGCCAGGCTCTCATTGGCTAGCTGTTAGCCAATCAGATTCAAACAGCATAGCTCATTGAATATTAATGAGAACTGGCACAAATCGAGCTGAGTCTTCCTGCAGGCTTTCTATACCACGCTAGAATGGCTTGAAACAAGGTAACCAAGGCATTTTTTCCAAAACAAATATGTTACAGAGTCCATGGTAGACCTTCAGACAGCACCACAAAGTCATGAAATATGTGTGGCAGGGCACCTTTAAACTTTTTGGTTTGTTTCTTTGCTGATGAAGTCGCTCTGAACTGTGTAATGGAAGGCTTTTTCCTTCCACCTACAACCGGATTCATCTTCCTGTTCAACCTTTAAATCAGATCTTTTACGCCCTGTCCTTCATTGATGGATGCATTATCTCAAACCACAGTAACGATCCTGGCGTAACATGACATTCAGCCCCCAGTGAGCGCCGCAGTGCAGAGGATCAATAGACAGAATTGGCATCAATTTCCATAAATAGCAGATATGAAAAACAGCTGGATTTACCCCGGAGATGAGTGACCATTTGCGCAACTTATGATTGAATCAGAAAACACTATGCTCAGGTTTTTTAACAGCGATCATTTCTCTGTTTGAACACTGTTGGGAACAGTTGGAATAATGGAAGAACCCAACTCAACGTATAGAAGATACAGCAGGTCAAGTCTATTTTAGACATTAACGCAGAAATGTTGCATATTATATCTTCAGAAGGTGCACAGACTTTCTGCTTGTTAAACCACAACGTCTCGTTTTCTGTTTCTACATTGTGTTGAATACGTGTGGAGACATTTTTCAGTGAGGAAATGATTACAGTGTTTTTAAGAAACCTGCCCAACACACTGGCTCTTATCCACTGACCCTGGTCCACACAGGTATTTATAAACTGCACACACACACACACACACACACACACACACACACACACACACACACACACACACACACACACACACACACACACACACACACACACACACACAAACACACAGATACAGAGACTCTCTCTCACACACACACACAGATACAGAGACTCTCTCACACACACACACAGACACACACACACACACACACACACACACACACACACACACACACACACACGCAGGTCAAACCACTCACTCTCAGCAGGAGAAAACGGAAAAACATCCCAGCAGAGCTGTTGCCATAGCAGCCCTCCTGTCCTTCCAACCCCCTTCATCCCTACATCATTTTTAACCTCTGTGTGTGTGTGCCTGTGTGTGTGCGTGCGTGTGTGCGCCTGTGTGTGTGTGCCTGTGTGTGTGTTTTAGCAACAGAAAAGAGGTTGGAAAACACACTCTAAACCAAAGTGAGGCTTCAGGATTCAAACTGCGGCAGCGTCCCGTTCTTCTTCAGCGCACGGTGAGTTAGGCCAGCCTCACGCTGCCTGCCTGGCGTGTCCGTTTTTATTTTGGCTCCCATGGTAACAGGTTAGAGCTTAAGGCCGTTATACAGTACAGGCCAAAAGTTTGGACACGCCTTCTCATTCAATGTGCTTTTTATTTTCATGACTATTTCCATTGTAGATTCTCACTGAAGGCATCAAAACTATGAATGAACACATATGGAATTATGTAATTAACAAAAAAGTGTGAAATAACTGAAAACATGTCTTATATTTTAGATTCTTCAAAGTAGCCACCCTTTTTTTTCACACGGTGCACTCCGCCTCCCACTAGTCCGGTCCCGACCGGGACGGTATGTGGGACATTTTTTTTGCAGTTCAACTGTGAAGCTGCACTAGTCTTGTTTTATGGTTGTAAGTGGACTGATGTTTATACTTGTGCGCTAGTGTTTGCGTCGAGACGGTGTGTGTGTGTGTGTGTGTGGGATTGAGGGTGGGGTGATATAGGCGCGGGGGAAGTAAGAGTGACAGCGAGCGAGTCCTACCGACTCTAGAGTCATAGTGAGAGAAACAAAGTGTCTCCCCTGCGTTTTCTGACCACGGTGGGAAATCTTTAGCAGGAAACGCTTCGGCATTTTGTGTGTAATGCTGCTCCGCTGTCTGCCCTGGTCCCTGTCTGTCTGCCCTGGTCCCTGTCTGTCTGCCCTGGTCCCTGTCTGTCTGCCCTGGTCCCTGTCTGTCTGTCCTGGTCCCTGTATGTGCGCGTCGCAGAGCCGCTCACAAGGCAGCCTCTCGGGAATTACGTCACACAACAAAGTAGCCTACCGTAGTATTGTGTTGAGCAAAGCGCCACTCAATTTAAGTACACGCTTAATGGTCCCATGAAAAACAGTGAAAACCGGACATTTTAATGAATTTATAAAACCCCCCCGGACGCGATATTACGAATCCCACTATGGCCACGCCAAGACCCGCCCTTCAATAGCATTCACACACTACAATTGGCCAGGCGTCCATGCTTACACGTACAGGTCCTATCCCCTGACCAATCCCCTAACCCTAACCTTAACCACTCAAGGTGAAATGCCTAACCCCAACCAATCAAGCTGCTTCGTAGGGCGGGTCTTGGCGTGGCCATAGTGGGATTCGTAATTTTGCCCCCCGGACGCCCCGGACAGTAGGTAAAAAGTGGACATGTCCGGGCAAAAGAGGACGTTTGGTCACCCTACTGTAGGCTACATATTAATAAATCACATGTTGATGTTTGAAAGTCTCGAGGTTTTGATATAAATGCAGATATATATGTCATTTAAAAAAATAATAATAATAATTATCGGTTTTCTAACCCTATTCTGCCTTCAATACTGCCGACGTTGTCTTTGCTGTAATCAGATCAGAATATATTTATGTTTATGGGAAACATCCATGTGTCCAGACAAGGCCAGCAGCAGCAGCGCCACGTCAGACACCTTTCTGGTGTGTAAAGACGTAGAAAACGCAACGCAGCCGCCACGCAACAGAAACGACACGCTCACGCCACGCTCACGCCACGCTCACACCACGCTCACGCCACGCTCATGCCATGCAGCCAGTGTGCAGGAGGCCTTACACTAGGCTCGTTCGAGATGAGCCAGATCTGCGCAGAATCGATCACCGGCGATCGGCCCCAATGCATGCCGGTTAGATTTGTCTCCGACTTGATCCCGACATGTCTGACGTCATGCACACGTGGGCAACGATAATCTCACGAGACCAAGGCGGCGCAGTTCTGAGGACAGGTAAGCGCAGTTGCTTTTCACCAACTGCAAGAGCCAGGCGGACGCAAGCGGACCCAGGGCATGCTGGGAAACGCCGGCCTCTCAGCTGATCAAACAGCTGATTGGTTCAGAATCGACTCAACATGATGACGTTTTATATAAACTTTTTATTGATTTTCAATCGGAGGGATTTTAACTGTGATTTGTCTGATTTAAAAGCTTATTCTGTACAGAACACATGTTGTGAGGCTGATAGTTGTGTTTAAAAGTCAGAGAGACTAAATCTGTTCAGATTACGGATCATCTACAGTCTGTTGTTTATTAAAATCAGCAACAGATCGCATGTAGAGAAATTTTGACAGCTACTTTGTCATAATAAAACCAACTGGGAACTGTGTAGGAGCAGATATATGGGTCTGATAACATTTTATTAAATCGGAATCGGACCACCGGTGTTTCTGTCACTTCCTGTTGAGCCTGAAGGCTGCTGGAATCAGCTGGAAAACTGTCCGACTTGAGAGCGGACTTTTGTCACCGCCCCCTGCTGCTGCCGCCTGCTCTCGTCTACTTTACCGGCGAGGCGCACTTCATCTTGAACGAGCCTATTATTAGGCTCGTTCAAGATGAGCCAGATCTGCGCAGATCTGCGCAGAATCGATCACCGGCGATCGCCGCCCGTTGCATGCCGGTTAGATTTGTGTCCGACTTGATCCCGACTTCTGACGTCATGCATACGTGGGCAACGATAATCTCACCGAGACCAAAGGCGGCGCCGCAGTTCTGAGACGCAGTAGCGCACGTTGCTTTTCACCAACTGCAAGAGCCAGGCGCGGACGGATGCGGACCCAGGGCATGCTGGGAAACGCCGGCCTCTCAGCTGATCGAACAGCTGATTGGTTCAGAATCGACTCAACATGACGACGTTTTATATAAACTTTTCATTGATTTTGAATCGGAGGGATTTTAACTGCAATTTGTCTGATTTAAAGGCTTATTCTGTACAGAACACCTGTTGTGTGGCTGATAGTTACGTTTAGAAGTCAGAAAATCTGATCAGGTTACGGATCATCTACAGTCTGTTGTTTATTAAAATCAGCAACAGATCGCATGTAGAGCATTCTGACAGCTACTCTGTCATAATAAAACCAACTGGAGACTGTGTAGGAGCTGATATAGGGGTCTGATAACATTTTATTAAATCGGAATTCGGACCACAATGTTTGTGTCACTTCCTGTTGAGCCTGAAGGCTGCTGTCAGCTGCTGGAATCAGCTGGAAAACTGTCCGACTTGAGAGCGGACTTTTGTCCCCGGCCCCTGCTGCTGCCGCCTGCTCTCGTCTACTTTACCGGCGAGGCGCACTTCATCTCGAACGAGCCTATTCAGAGATGCACGACCACGCCCTGCGACAGCTCGCGGAGACTTCGCGCTGGAAACGACGCGCGCGGCGACGTCATTTTACGGCTCACGCACCTCGTGCCGGGAACACCGCTGCAACCATAAACCTACCGTGTCCCGCAGGGCGAGCACCTGGCCCTCCAGGTAGCGGTGCTCCTCTCTCGCCTTCTCCAGCTCCGCCTCTTTACTCGCCAGCTTCTCCTGCAGGCTCGCCAGTTGCTGCGAGACAAAACACAGAAAAACTGAGTTAGTAAAATAAATGAATATGCTTTTATTTCCCCACCTGTTTCCACAGATGTCAACAAATGTCCTGCACGTACACTTATTCTTACTATTTACTACTCTTATAATGTTACTGTTTCTGCACTACAATGGTACTGTTACACACTGTACATATCTGTCTGTATGCCTCATACACAATATCCATAATTGTTCTGTTTCTTATAATATATTCTGTTAATACACTGCATATATCTACATTATTCTTACTGCATTGCACTAATTATTACTCTAAACCACCTTCTGTAAACTAACAGTACACTATTGTCTACACTGCACTATTTTTCTTGTCCTGACTATACTTGAATATCAAATTGCACTTTTCTGCTTTTTTTTGCATTTCTGGTTGGACGCAAACTGCATTTTGTTGTCTTTGAACTCTGCACAATGACAATAAAGTTGAATCTAAATCTAAATCATGGCAATACCTTTTTTTCCCACTGATTCTCAAGTCATAAACACAGGAGAGAAAGCAATGTATATCAGGTTTAGAAAATGGGTCACTAGCCTCTTAGGGCTTCTGTTTGTTTCCCATAAATTGTCATAAAAATTATCACATAAATTACACTTTCCGCCTTGAATATTCCCAGTAATCTGCAGGGATCAGACCTGTACTCCTCAGAAACCATCTGACTCTGCAGCTGTCAGATGATTATTATTTCACGTACATTCACTGTGTATGTACAGTGCACATACCCTTCACCATACCCCCCACATCATCACATACCCTTCACCATACCCCCCCACATCATCACATACCCTTCACCATACCTAGAGATTGGCATGGTTTTATTTCAGTTAGCCTAATAGCTGGTTTGATTTGCATTGAGAGATGATTTTATGGAATATACCCCATGCCAATTTCTAGGTATGGTGAAGGGTATGTGATGATGTGGGGGGTATGGTGAAGGGTATGTGATGATGTGGGGGTATGGTGAAGGGTATGTGATGATGTGGGGGTATGGTGAAGGGTATGTGATGATGGGGGGTATGGTGAAGGGTATGTGATGATGTGGGGGTATGGTGAAGGGTATGTGATGATGTGGGGGTATGGTGAAGGGTATGTGATGATGTGGGGGTATGGGGTGAAGGGTATGTGATGATGTGGGGTATGGTGAAGGGTATGTGATGATGTGGGGGTATGGTGAAGGGTATGTGATGATGTGGGGGTATGGTGAAGGGTATGTGATGATGGGGGTATGGTGAAGGGTATGTGATGATGGGGGTATGGTGAAGGTATGTGATGATGTGGGGGTATGGTGAAGGGATGTGATGATGTGGGGGATGGGAAGGGTATGTGATGATGTGGGGGTATGAAGGGTATGTGATGATGTGGGGTATGGTGAAGGGTATGTGATGATGTGGGGTATGGTGAAGGGTATGTGATGATGTGGGGGTATGGTGAAGGGTATGTGATGATGTGGGGTTGTGAAGGTATGTGATGATGTGGGGGGGGAAGGGAGTGATGTGTGGGGGTATGGTGAGGGTATGTGATGATGTGGGGTATGGTGAAGGGTATGTGATGATGTGGGGGCCAAGGGAACTTTATCAGGATGCATAGTATCCTGGATCCATGAAATAACTGGCCTTTCAAAATAAAAGTCTGCCTGCCTCTATGGGAATTTAACATAGGGGTGGACATTTATGTATTTGCGATACATTATTCATTCACAAAGAAAATTGGTGTCCTTAAAGGTTGGATTTTTCCAAATTCTTTAATTAAGGCATTAAGATCAGTTTCCAAAAGATGATTTTTTTATTCCTCTTTTTTATCAACTTTAGCATGGGGTCATAAACTTATGCCGAGCACTGTATTTACATTTGGTCGCACAATATAATTTCATCATAGAACTGTAATAAAGTGCGTTGAGGAGATATTCTTTTCATGTAAAGCTCTCGTCTTGTTTGTCTCGTCTGCACCGGGGGAACAGAAACGGCAGCCGGCGACAAACGAGAAGCGACAGCGGTGCTGCGTTCGCTCACACTCTCAGAAGTCAAGTAAGCAACACATTTACAGTCAGCCAGTGTGTGTCTGTGTGTGTGTGTGTGTGTGTGTGTGTGTGTGTGTGTGTGATGTGCCTCGTTCTATCAGTGCTGTCACTTTAGATAGAGAACGACAGGAAGTCGAGTCGCATCAGGCTAACTCCGTGCTGGAACAAAGGTCCCCGCACTGCTTCATGAAGTCAGCGGAGTGAAGGATTCTGGGAGAGCTCTGAGTCAGCCGGGGAAAACACTGGGTTTTTGTGTTTTGTTTATTTGCTCGGGAAAGGAAAGTAAACTGAGATCACACACACACACAGACACACACACACACACAGACACACACACACACACTCAGACACAAACAGACACACCAGAGACAGAGACACACAAAGACACACAAAGACACACACAGACAAACACACACACACACACACACACAGACACACACAGAGACACACACAGACATAGACACACAGACGCACGCATGCACACACACATACACACACACACAAACACATACACACACACAGACGCACACAGATACAGATACACACACACACACACATGCACACACGCATGCATGCAAATGTTCCAACCAAAACATGTTCCTTCCAGACTATTTTGCTATTTTTTTACTATTTTCCTGCTGTATGTGCATGTTAAAGCAGTGTGTAGAAGAACATACCTGCTGTATGTGTGTGTTAAAGCAGTGTGTAGAAGAACATACCTGCTGTATGTGCGTGTTAAAGCAGTGTGTAGAAGAACATACCTGCTGTATGTGTGTTAAAGCAGTGTGTAGAAGAACATACCTGCTGTATGTGCGTGTTAAAGCAGTGTGTAGAAGAACATACCTGCTGTATGTGCGTGTTAAAGCAGTGTGTAGAAGAACATACCTGCTGTATGTGCATGTTAAAGCAGTGTGTAGAAGAACATACCTGCTGTATGTGCGTGTTAAAGCAGTGTGTAGAAGAACATACCTGCTGTATGGCGTGTTAAAGCAGTGTGTAGAAGAACATACCTGCTGTATGTGCGTGTTAAAGCAGTGTGTAGAAGAACATACCTGCTGTATGTGCGTGTTAAAGCAGTGTGTAGAAGAACATACTTGCTGTATGTGCATGTTAAAGCAGTGTGTAGAAGAACCTACCTGCTGTATGTGCGTGTTAAAGTAGTGTGTAAAGGAACCTATCTGCCGTATGTGTGTGTGTGTGCTGTATGTAGCAGTGTGTAGAGGAACCTACCTGCTGTATGTTGGTGTTAAAGCAGTGTGTAGAAGAACATACCTGCTGTATGTTGGTGTTAAAGCAGTGTGTAGAAGAACATACCTGCTGTATGTGTGTGTGTGCTGTATGTAGCAGTATGTAGACGAACATACCTGCTGTATGTGTGTGTGTGCTGTATGTAGCAGTGTGTAGAAGAACCTATCTGTTGTATGTGTGTGTGTGTGCTGTATGTAGCAGTGTGTAGAGGAACCTACCTGCTGCATGTTGTGCATGTTCTGCTGCAGCAGCTGGATCTGAGCCTCGGCGCCGTGCGCGTACGTGAGCGTGTGATCGTCATCCTGTCGGCAGCTCCGGCTCTGCTCCTGCCTCAGCAGCTCCACCTCGTTCCTGTAGGCGTCCAGCTGCCATCGCAGCGAGTCGTTCTCCTCCCTCAGAGATGCCGGATCGCACACCCCTGCACACGGGAAGCACAGCAGCTCCACATGTTAAAGGGACAGTTCAAGTGTTTTTTTTCGCATTTGTCTTCATTTTATTCATCGGGTAGTTTGTGTGTTAGTTCTGTTAGTTGCTATCGCCAAAGGGGGCTTTCACACCTGCCTCATTTTGTTCAGTTGAATCGCCCTAAAAGTGGTGCAGAATATTAGCTGTGTGCAGTCATTGGTTCAAGGAAATGTCTCTGACGCATAGAAGGTTAAGCCTTTGAATATAGTTTATAGGGGTGTGCAAAAAAATCTTTCACATTCAAATCGCGATTCAAGCTCTACTGATTCAAAAATCGTTTTTTTTATTTTTATTTATTTTTAATATTTTATTTTTCTTTTTTAATATTTTCTTTTTTCTTTTTTTTTTTTTCTTTTTTTCTTTATGTTGTTTTCATTTTTTCTTTTTTCTTTTTATTAAAAAAAATACATTATTATTTTTAAATTGTGTGTACATGTGTACTGCAATCAGATGGGAAAAGTAACTACATTTACATACTGTGAATTGTATTGTGAATCGAGAATCGTTTTTCCATCGAAAATCGCTTTTGAGTCAAATCTTGAGCCTGAAAGTCGATTTCCAATCAAATCGTGACATTTTCTGAATCGTGCACCCATAATAGTTTAAGCCTTTGATGGCGTAAGAGTGCATTGTGTACCAGACAATTAAGCAGAAGAACAGGAAAGACAGTTAAAGTGAAGAGAACAGATGAGGAAGTTGAACCGGACAGAGGCCCCGACCCTGGCGTGTGTGTTTGTGAAACAGTTTCTGCCTAGAAACAAGGAGACACCTAGCCTGTGAATTAAGACACAGGGAAAGCTCAGATTGGGGCTCACTTTGGAGGAGATCTTGGTGGACTGAGCTCTGACTTTATGTCTGTCGCTAGGAAAACTTAGACTCTGTTTGTTGATGAGTTCCCCATAAGGGAGGATGTTTAACCGTGTGATTTGTTACCGTGATAGATATACACTCGGTATCGTACCATTTTCCTCAGTTCGGATCCTCTTGGAAGGATTTTCATCCGAGTCGTCATCCGACATCTCCATCTCCTCCTCGCGTCTGATGCCCATGATCTCTTCGCTGTGGGCGTTCCTCAGCTCCTACAACATACACACACACACACACACACACACACACACACATACATAGACACACACAGACACACACACACACACAGATACACACAGACAGACACACACAGACACACATGCACACACACAAAAAACACATACACAGACACGCAGACACATACATACACACACAAACACACACATACACGTACACACACACACACACAGACACACAAACACACAGACACGCAGACACACATACACACACAAACACACACACATACACGTACACACAAACAGACAGACACACACACATACACAGACAGACAGACAAACACACACACAGACACACACACACAACACACACACATATACACACACATACACACACATACAGACACACACATGTACACGCACACACACACATATACACACACACAGACACACACATATACAGACAGACACACACACGCACACACACATACACACACACACACACACACACCAAGCACCAGGATGTGTCTTTATCTGGACTACATGTCTCTTATGTAAAGCACTTTTTATAGACTTGCTTTTCAAAAGTGCAAAACATGAAACAAACTCCCAGAAAACTGCAGGTCTGCTGCAACTCTCACTTCTTTAAAATCAAGACTCCTCAAGACACGGCCTTTCTTAAATAACTGTTCATTTCTTACACTGCACTGTAACTTATATTCCTTTATTTCATACCTGTCTTATTAATTTCATGTACTTTGAAATTCCTTGTTGCTGAAATGTGCTGTACAAATAAAGCTGCCTTGCCTTGAAATAATCACATCATCTTATTCAGTATCTCTTCATTTATCGGCTCACATCCACAGAGTTAGCAACACCCGTGCTGTTGCTATAGTGATACTGGTACATGTCGACTTACCACAGATACTAGCCGTGAAAGGGAGGGGCTGTAGGATGCTAGAGAAGGCTGTCTCATCACTCACTCTTACCTCTTTTTGGACCAAATGTTTAAATGTGGTCTGAGCAGGCTCTGATGAAGCTTCAGTAATAATAATTCATCAGACTTAACTGGATGGATGTAGTCTACGGAAGATTTAAAATGCAGAATTAAAAACAAATACCCACTAGTTGTGTTTCCATTCAGTTGTCAAGCCAATTTTTAAGCAAACTTTTAAAAATCTAACAAAAGAAATGTGTCCATTAATGGTTGCGGAGTGAATAAACTGGGCTAAAGACATAGGCGCCGATACCGTGGGTGCTCCGGAGCTCGAGCACCCACGGAAAATACTGAGCACCCACGTGTGCCAGACTACCAGTAGGCTACATTCATTTAACCCAACTGTTTGTTTTTCTGGGTCAAAATTTTTGATTAAAACTTTTTAGTCAACATTTTGGTCGTCTTTTTCGACACTTTTGTCGCTTTTCACCCAATGTTTTTGGCACTTTTTTCAGCATTTTTTTATCATTTCATTTCAAATGCCATGAAATTGAATACAACACCCAAATTCAAAGTAAGTAGTGAACTGATGATTTACTTTACTAGTTGTATGGAACCATCCACATAGTTTTTTTTTATTTTTAACAATTTGATTGAAAGAAACTCACATTTGTGATATAGAAACTTTTTGAAAATGGGTCAAATTTGACCCGAGGACAACAGGAGGGTTAAAATTAAACATTGCAGTTGGTGCTAAGTGGAGCGTCTGTCATAGTGTGATTGGTCAGTTTCCTTGCTCCATGTCCTATCCACCAATCACAGCGTCTCTCAGATGAAACCGCCTCAACATTTGGTAGCTTTGTGGTCCTAGGTGGTCGTGTGGACTTGTGTGCTATCTTCACGTAACATCGATAGCCAGGTCTACTAATTCATGTTTAGGATCAGGCTACTAGGCAGGGTGGCATTGATTCTTAATTTCCCACGAAGCTGATCGTGGTTACGTGTCAGTTAAACTTCTCATCTCCAATCCTATCTGTATCTGTGAGAAGTGGGGCTGCCCTGAGTTGAAAGCCTACTTTACGGATTTATTATCGCATTAGTAGGCGTGTGTGTTCGTGTCAGCCGCTGTCCATTTCCTAAGATTCTGAAATGCAAATAATTTTTGACTACTTTTTCGGTGCGCCCGTGAGCACCCACGGAAGAAAAACATAAATCGGCGCCTATGGCTAGAGCGTAACTTTGGTCAGAAGTTGTCACTTCTTTGCGTTTTCGGGGAACATGGTGGCCAAAATGGTTAGCACTGTGGCCTCACAGCAAGAAGGTTCTGGGTTTGAATCCAGGGCGTTCCGGGGCCTTTCTGTGTGGAGTTTGCATGTTCTCCACCATGTTTGCGTGGGTTTCCTCTGGGTGCTCCGGATTCCCCCACCATCGAAAACATGTACTAGGGTTCTCCAGTCAGTGCCCTTGAGCAAGGCACTGGCTCAGATCTGGAGGTGGTCCCTGGGCTGCCCACTGCTCCCTTGAGGGATGGGTTGAATGCAGAGAATGAATTTTGCTACATGTATGTGTATGTGACAATAAAGTACCTTTACCTTAAGCCCCAAAAATGCCGTCTGATAAAATATTTTGTCGTTTTCACCCGCGAGCGTGTTCGTGTGAATTTACTTTGTTTTCTGTCTAATAAAGACCACGTTATTTCTAACAAAGTGCAGCTTTTTATGGCTTATTAATGTACCGTAAAAAAAGAGAGTTCGATCTCACTTTTATGTGTTTTATTTCTGCATTTTAACGTTCCACAAACACTATTATTAGATTGACAACACAGAACTCCCTGCAGAGCAACAAGCTGCTGCTGCTGCAGGCTGGAAACACAACATCCTCATGTTCATATTTGTGTTATCTCGATTTGACTCGGAATGATCAGAAACTTAACCACAGGATAATCCTGTACTGTCGCTGAAACCTCTCACACTTCGGGAGGGCCGGGCGGTGTCTTTTGATCTGGCGCTGCGGCGAGGAGGAGATGATCAGAGTGTCTGTCTGTCTGTCTGTCTGTCTGATTGTCTTTCTGTCTTTCTGTCTGTCTGTCAGTCTGTCAGTCTCTCTGTCTGATTGTCTGTCTGTCTGTCTATCTGTCTGTCTGTCTGTCTGTCTGTCTGTCTGTCTGTCTCTCTGTCTGTTAGTCTTTCTGTCTTTCTGTCTTTCTCCCTGTCTGTATGCTGTCTGTCTTTCTGTCTGTCTGTCTCTCTGTCTGTATTTATATCTGTCTGTCTGTCTGTCTGTCTCTCTGAACACGTCCAGTGACACACCAACAGGACAGCGCTGTCTGTCTGTCTGTCAGCTCGCTCCTGTGGGACTCAGAAATGTCAGCAGAGAAGAAAGCAGTGGGCGTGGGAGGGAGGAGACGACACAAAAAGCTATACCAACCTCACACTGCTTGCGCCAAATGTCTATGTTCTTGCGCTGTGCTTTTGAGAAATGGTCCCATGCCTTTTGCCTGGTGGCGGCGGTGAAAACGGCGGTGATCTGCTCGACTTTGGGGGTGAACAGGGAGGAGGGAGGAGGGAAGAGGAGGGGGAGCAAGACAAAACAAGCCATTTATCTAGCGTTGCAGCACTGACTGAGGCTCATACAGCAGGCAGAGGAGAGACCGTAGACACACACTGACCACACTGGACCTTTCTGTTATTTTAAAGGGTAATTTTGTTGTCTTTTTTCAACACTCTATTTTCCAATGCATTTGTGTCTAAGTGACTGACAACAGAAATCTTTGAAATTGGTCCAGTATTGAGCTGGAACGCTGTAACCAACAGCTGTGAACCGGGCTGTACTGTAACCCTACAGGACAGATCAGTTAGCGTCCACTAAAAGTTGTGTTGTTGCTGCTGACAGACTCAGATTATTATCATATATAACATTATGGAAAGGATCCCTACAGAGATAGACCTTTTAGTTAAAGAGTAAGATCCTTTTAGTTTAACATGAAACAGCCCCGAAATCACCATCACCAAACTCCACCAGACTCCATGTAAATAATCAGGACTTTTAGCGTGTATAGAACCAGCATATTTCCACCAGACTCCATGTAAATAATCAGGACTTTTAGCGTGTATAGAGCCAGCATATCTCCACCAGACTCCATGTAAATAATCAGGACTTTTAGCGTGCATAGAACCAGCATATTTCCACCAGACTCCATGTAAATAATCAGGACTTTTAGCGTGTATAGAGCCAGCATATCTCCACCAGACTCCATGTAAATAATCAGGACTTTTAGCGTGTATAGAGCCAGCATATCTCCACCAGACTCCATGTAAATAATCAGGACTTTTAGCGTGTATAGAGCCAGCATATCTCCACCAGACTCCATGTAAATAATCAGGACTTTTAGCGTGCATAGAACCAGCATATTTCCACCAGACTCCATGTAAATAATCAGGACTTTTAGCGTGTATAGAGCCAGCATATCTCCACATGTAAATGGGTGAATTAAGGGTTTATTTCAACCAAACCAGAGTGGTGATTGTTGGAACAGTGGAAAGATGAACCAAGATGGCTTTTGGTAGTTTTATTTTGTTTCTGTCCTTTTTGAATGAAGTGTGTTTTACAATGATAAAAGTCCTGATTATTTACATGGAGTCTGGTAGGATGTCTATGTTAAAAAAAGCATTAACAAAAAGGTCTATCTCTGTAGGGATCCTTTCCATAATTTCAGACACTTAGAATAATAATCTGGATGAAAATTAAATGTGTGCATTTGTCCATTAACATTACATTGCAGCTCGTTTCTTCTTTCTTAATACTGGACCAATTTTTTTTTTTTGACACAGAAACATGGGAAAATAGGGTCCAGGTTTAAAAAAAAAAACTGTTACCCTTTAAGGAGGAAAATGGATTAAAACCAACAGAATATTAGTCATTATTTCAGAAGATAAGCACTGTAAATAACAAACAGCATTCGTCCTCACTTATAAAACAGAAATGAACAGATGAGTTGTATTGATCGCACATTAAAACAACAGCTGTGATCACATGATGAGCAAGTCTCTCTCCTGGCGCTGCTCTGTACTTACATCACCTGCAGCGTCACTTCCTTCACGACTTACAAAGGCAACATTTATCCTGAATGGACGCCCATCTTTAGACTCAACACAGTACGAGTGTTGCCATGGTTGTATTACAGCCCAGTCTCACGGCAGTTCGTGAAATGTTCACGTAATTCAATCTATTAATTTGTGTACACAGACATGTTTATCTTGTTTTTTTTCGTGATGGTCAGCACGATTCTTTCTGCCAGTTGGGCTGCAGCAGAGAAGCTGTATACAGCTTTGCTATTATTGGTATGTTTAGCCCTATAACCGCTGTTTTAGCTTACGTTTCCATGACACGCGGGACAACAACAGGACGGTTGGGTTTCGGAAAAGAAGAACGGGACAGTTGGGTTTATGAAATGTGACACGTGGGACACGAATCCTGTGTTGTTTGACCTATCCACCCCCAACCACTACACTTGCTACCATAGTCGCTCTTAACACTACTTCATCTTCTCATTGACTTTACATTGGCATTGTTTTCCAAAGAATTGTGCTGTGATCATGAAAGATGCTTCCATTTGAAATACATTAGTTTAAAAAACGACATAAACGTGACATCATTTCAACTTCCCAAAACCTCTGTCTGCTGATTAAACGCTGGACTTTCTCTGATCAACACATGGAAAGAAATGACCAACACTTGCAATACATTCTCACCCCCAACTCGTCATATACCAACTAGCTTTTTGATGCTTTTGAAGCTCTTGGTCAGATCCCTTGGAGTCATTTTTTGATGGGCTGTGTTAGGACCATTGGACTTTTTGATGCTTTTAAATCCTGGGTCGGGACCATTGGAGTCACTTTTTGATGCTCTGGGTCAGGACCATTGTACTTTTTGATGCTTTTAAATCCTAGGTTGGGACCATTGTACTTTTTGACGCTTTTAAATCCTGGGTCAGGACCATTGGAGTCACTTTTTGATGCTCTGGGTCAGGACCATTGTACTTTTTGACGCTTTTAAATCCTGGGTCAGGACCATTGGAGTCACTTTTTGATACTCTGGGTCAGGACCATTGTACTTTTTGACGCTTTTAAATCCTGGGTTGGGACCATTGGACTTTTTGACGCTTTTAAATCCTGGGTCAGGACCATTGGAGTCACTTTTTGATGCTCTGTGTCAGGACCATTGAACTTTTTGACGCTTTTAAATCCTGGGTCGGGACCATTGGACTTTTTGATGCTTTTAAATCCTGGGTCATGACCATTGGAATGAGTTTTTGTGATGCTCTGGGTCGGGACCATTGGAGTCATTTTTTGACGCTTTTAAATCCTGGGTCGGGACCCTTGGAATCAGTTTTTGTGATGCTCTGGGTCAGGACCATTGGTGTCAATGTTTGACGCTTTTAAATCCTGGGTTGGGATCCTTGGAGTCACTATTCAACATGCAGGGTAAAACCACTTAGTGATGGTTAGGAAAAGATCATAGGTGGGGTTATAAAATGTACATTTATGTGACACGCAGGACAACGGGACACATACCCCGGTCTCCTGGGTGAAAGTCGTGTGTTGTTTGACCTATCCACCCCAACCTGCCTCTTTCATACTACTAGCTACCGTTGTCGCTCTTCATACTATGTCATCTAACAGCAGTCCCATACAGAGCCATCCTGGGCATCCCATAAAGACGCTAAAGGGTGCTTTGTGCATCGATATCTGACGAGTTGGGAGTGAGATTGTGTTGACACTTGACAAATAGTACAGATATTCTTACCTCACGGCTGTGGCTGCCTGCAGACTTTTAAAACTTTGTATTTATAAGACTTGTTTACATCTTATTTTTTATTCTTAATGAACTGCATTGTTAAATCTGCATTGAGTCATATTTCACTTTCGCTCGATGCAGCTTTCAGACTCTTGTAGCTGCTGATTTTGGTGTCTCCAGCTGCCTCTTTCAGCTCTCATCAAGTATCTTCACGAACACACTGAGATCCCAGTGTGCAGGGTTCAACATTAAGGGTTATGCCCGATGTCCCGGGGATAGTAAAACGCCGCGTCGGGCAAGTAAATAAAACAACCCAGTTTCCCGTTGGGGCATCATCGTATCATAAATGACATCATCAACTGTTCAATCCCTGCACTGTTCACTTTTGCACTACCACCGCTGCACACACTTTACGATAGCACCTTATCATGGTCATTGGATCACATGGTCAGTCCATACTAGACCTTTTTAATCACTTCAGAAATTGTTAACTCTTTAAATTTCTGTGAGTGATTGGGATGAATAAAGTATCTATCTATCTATCTATCTATCTATCTATCTACCATCTATCTATCTATCTATCTATCTACCATCTATCTATCTATCTATCTATCTATCTATCTATCTATCTATCTATCTATCATCGTTGTCTTGCTCCGTTGGAGAATGTTTGTGGATGATTTGATGCCATTGACCAATCAATAACTGAGTTGGTCCTTGATGTTTTTTTCGAAAACTTTTATGCTTTTGCCACTTTAGACTTTTTTCCCTACATTTTTTAAACATTTGATGCTTTTTGAAGTTTCTTCGACATTTTACGATTTCTCCGGCGTTTTTCGGCACTTTTGAGGTTTTTAAAAATGGTTTTCTAATGTTTATTACACTTATTATTACACGTTTCTTTTGGCTTCCCCAACTTGACAAGTGGAAAAAGAAAACTTTACGTTTACTGGTATTTGGACGTTCCATGTCCCCATGTTCCCATGTTCATAGCATATCCTAAATATAGACACAGAGATAGTTTGATAGAAACAAGTGAACTGTGTGTGCAGGTGCAAACACAACTTTATTTACAAGTTGAAATTGGCTTCAATTGTTTTGAATTCTAACGAACACCAAAAGCTTCTAACACATTACTCTTTAAAATGTTTCTGCTGATGTTCATGCTGGCCCTGATTGGTGCATCTGAACAGGGAGCTGTGGATTTTTGTAAATCCCACTACAGGCTGTAGGTGGAGCCAGAGGAGCCAGATTTGACCTGCTTCATGAAGTCAGTTTCAGCAGATATGACAGAAAGGTAGTTTTATAAGGCTTACCTACTGCATATTTAACATATACTTTTATTTTGAAAAAAGCATCCGTGAATATTCAATATGTTTAACATGGTTTTATTCAAATTTTTGCTACTGTATTGTATCTACTTGTATTACCATTTTATTGTCTCTGTGTTTTATGGTTCCAGTTCTTGCTTTTAATTGAGATTTTTTCATTATCTGATTTCCTTATTTTCTTTTCATTGGAAAACATTTAGAATAAAGGCATTATGTACATGTAATGCTACATTTTGGGGAATTTAGGAGAAATCTACAGACACAAATAGACAAAGTGTAGGAAAAATAAACACCTAAATGGGTATTTTGGATGTCTTTTTTTCCACTAGCCTGAAAGAAGACATGTTATGGAAGCAAAAATCACCCAAAAACTCTGATAAAAGAACGATGTTTTTGCCTGTAGCGTTTCTTGAAACATGCACTGAGGTCTTCAGTCATTGTGTCCGAGCGTCGTCTCTACTGACTCTGAAACCTCGGAGCCACTGACCTGATCAGCGCCTCACAGCGAGCTGAAGATAATGGATGGGAGGGGAAGTGTTGTCATGGAGACTGGGCTGAGATGCCTTGCAGAACAAATGGCTTGCATCCAAGGCAGTAAGATTTAAAAGGGGATGTGGTGCAAATGGCTTCACGGTAATCTAAGACTGCAGCTCAGTCTGCAGCAGTGAGACGGACCGGGACACTGGGAGGTTTATGACGGGGATAATTCCGCCGGCACTCAACCCTTTCAGCCTTGGTTTTGATATGCAGCAGTTATTTAGTATGTATATATATTTGTATGTTTTTCTGTTTATTTCATATTAATATTTAAGTTTGGCCAAACAGTCTTCTCTCATCTCAATTATTGGAACTGCCTTCCTATTGAACTCAGAGAAAACACCAGCTATCTATCATTTAAAACCACACTAAAGAGATGGATTAAAAACAATCAAAACTGCAGGTACCCTTCGTATTGTACTTATTTTTTATTTATGTTTTTTGTCCCTTTCTCTTTTCTCTTCTTTCTTAATTTGCTTTCTATCTGTCTGGCATTCTTTTTTATTAATGTAATATGATGATGTGTTGACCAGCCAAGGGACTACAGATGAAAATTTGCTTTTTTGCTAACTCTGGCACATTTACATTTTGAGTGTAAACAAAAAATGTCAATTGATGCATTGTCCCTTTTAAATAAAATAAATAAATAAATACAAAAAAATAATATAATATGTTTGTATTGTTTGTGTATGTATGTACCTTTCACCAAGACAAATGTGTACCTTTTCTGATTCTGATTTCTGATTGACACTGAGTCTCTTTAGGTTTTAGACTTTTGGTCGGAAAAAACAAGACATGTGAATACATTTCTTTAAAGCTGTGGGAAATTATAACAGACACTTAAGACAATTAAATCAACACAAAAGCACTTTTCCCGCTTCGCCCCCCCCTACAGGTTAGAAGAGGAATTGTCCATTACATTACATTAATGCTGTTTGCCAGATCGGGTAGCGGATCTGTATTTCGAATGAGACGTAATGAGACATTATGACAGCGGTAATGGACAATTCTGCTTCCAACTGTAGGGGGACCGAAGCGGGAAAAGTGCTTTGGTGTTGCTTTAATAGACCTTTTTCACGGCAGACATGTTGACATGTCATAGTAGGAAAAGCACAGGTGCATTCCACTTAGGAGAGGTCCTGGTATTAAACCATTACTGATGGCTGCATTCCACTTTGGAGAGGTCCTGGTATTAAACCATTAATGATGGCTGCATTCCACTTAGGAGAGGTCCTGGTATTAAACCATTACTGATGGCTGCATTCCACTTAGAGGCCCTGGTATTAAACCATTACTGATGCGCATTCCCAGAGGAGAGGTCCCTGGTATTAAACCATTACTGATGGCTGCATTCCACTTAGGAGAGGTCCTGGTATTAAACCATTACTGATGGCTGCATTCCACTTAGGAGAGGTCCTGGTATTAAACCATTACTGATGGCTGCATTCCACTTAGGAGAGGTCCTGGTATTAAACCATTACTGATGGCTTCATTCCACTTAGGAGAGGTCCTGGTATTAAACCATTACTGATGGCTGCATTCCACTTAGGAGAGGTCCTGGTATTAAACCATTACTGATGGCTGCATTCTACTTAGGAGAGGTCCTGGTATTAAACCATTACTGATGGCTGCATTCCACTCAGGAGAGGTCCTGGTATTGTGCATGCTGACTCACTGAAATATCTTACTGGGACACTTGATGGAACTGAGCCATCGTTAAGGTTATCAACCTCAGCTGTGCTTTTCCTACTATGACAAGTCAACATGTCTGCTGCACAATATATTGTTGTTTTGCCGTCATCGCGATATCAAATGCAATAAACACATCGCAAAAGACACTCAGAGATTTTCTGTGTTAGTTGAAAGAAAACACAGACTGATGCAGTCTTTAATGCAACAGTCCTTTAATAAACTCTTTAACTCTCTTTGTTGTTGTACCCTGTAGCCTGTTCTGCTTTGTGCTTTGTTTGGTCTCTAATCCTTTTCCTTCTGTGCTGGGTCTTGTTTTGTGTGTGTGTTGTCTTTTTTAGTTCCTTTGTATTTCAAAAAAATCCTTTTTAACATCAAGGCCAAGGGACAACAGATGAAAAACAGCCTTTTGGGCTAATTTTTTCATTTTTAACCCACGTATAATCATGCGTTTTGTTAATTAGCGCTCTTTTCCCTTCTTAAATTAACTGAATTGAACTGAATGCAATTTGTGTTAATTCAAATTGTGTCAACCGTAGGATCATTGTAGCGGATGCAGTCTGTGCTGCTGTTCAACTATGTTGTGTTGTTCTCAACAGGTGTTTCAATTACTTTGTCCACCCCATTGATATCGACAAGTACGGTGTAAAGAAAGCAGAGACACATCTCACAGTTCAACCCTTTGAGGAATGCTTTTTCAATGTCGCCATCTATATTTCAGCGATAATAAAGTGCAAAAACAGTTTGAATATTGATGGAAAGGGCAGAATCTCCACTATATATATATATATATATATGTATAGTGAATTAGGAGACAGGGAAGATAGCTTGTGATGCATCTGCCATTCTGTATAATGGGCGGAGTTGCATTTTTGTGAACCTAAAGCCTGTTTTATGATTCTGCAGAGGCTCCATGCAGAGCTTTCGCCGTAGCCTACATTAGTTGCCTGATGTTTATACTTGTGCGCTGGTGTGTGTGTGTGTGTGTGTGTGTGTGTGTGTGTGTGTGTGTGTGTGGGGAGAAGTGGGTGGTAGAGCAAGGGAGAAGTGAGAGAGTGACGGCAATTAGCTTCGGAGCGGGTAGCGACTCTAGAGTCATCATCAAAGAGTCTCCCCTGTTCTTTCTGACCACGGTGGGAAATCTGGAGCAGGATAAGTTAACCCTCTCCTTGATTTCATGTTGGTTATGGAGAAGGAGAATCAGGAAATAAGTCAGGGGGGAAATGCAACACTACCGAGCCATGGCTGTGCGTCGCTGCGATGTGTAGTTACATTTTTTTAGTTACAACTTCATCTTTTCAGCTTCAGGGCCAAATTATCTCTTTACAAACTGCTCTAACACCAGTGTTTGGCCTCACCCTAGAAAGCTGAGTTTGTTCTGAACATGTTGATGGAAATACCCTTTAAAGGGGAATTTAACTACAAATTAAAAAATATAGAAAATGTCCTCAGACCTCAGAGGGTTAAAAGCAATACAAACTACATCCTGCTAAAAAACAAACGAGTCAGGTAGTGTTGTTGGAGATTTTTCATTTCTCTCAACGGTGGAGCTTTATGAAACATGCAGCTAACTGTAGTGAAGTCCTGAGAGGAACGTACCTGAACAGCTGCTCAGTCTGCCTGATCGCCTGCTTGTGCCTTAAATAATAAATTGTCCTTACACTGAGTTAAAATGGCCAGCAGGGCGTTCTTGAAGATCTCTTTGGCGCGCTCCATCTCCTCCTCGTGCTGAGCTTTCTCGCTCATCAGCCGACGGACGTGGCTGTTGGCCGACTGGATCATGGAGTAGAAGTGGTTGGCGGTCCGCCGGTTGACTTCGCCGCGGTCGATCCAGGTGAACAGCACCGCCGTTGCCTCGCTGAATTTATGATCATCTGAAAAACAGCACGAGGAATATGTCGGTGTTTTTAATCAATAACAGATTGCCAATCTCCAGTTCCACAATCAACTGAAACCCCAAACTATACCCAACTATTACTCCAAACTATACCTAACTATTACTCCAAACTATACCTAACTATTACACAAAACTATAACCAACTATTACCCCAAACTATACCCAACTATTACCCCAAACTATACCTAACTATTACTCCAAACTATACCTAACGATTACCCCAAACTATACCTAACTATTACCCAAAACTATAACCAACTATTACCCCAAACTATACCTAACTATTACTCCAAACTATACCTAACTATTACCCAAAACTATAACCAACTATTACTCCAAACTATACCCAACTATTACCCCAAACTATACCTAACTATTACCCAAAACTATAACCAACTATTACCCCAAACTATACCCAACCTTTACCCCAAACTATACCCAACTATTACCCCAAACTATACCTAACTATTACTCCAAACTATAACCAACTATTACCCCAAACTATACCCAACTAAAACCCAAACTATACCCAACTATTACCCCAAACTATACCTAACTATTACTCCAAACTATACCCAACTATTACTCCAAACTATACCTAACTATTACCAAAACTATAACCAACTATTACCCAAAACTATACCCAACTATTACCCCAAACTATACATAACTATTACCCCAAACTATACCCAACTATTACCCCAAACTATAACCAACTATTACCCCAAACTATAACCAACTATTACCCCAAACTATACCCAACGATAACCCCAAACTATAACCAACTATTACCCCAAACTATACCCAACTATTACCCCAAACTATACCCAACTATTACCCCAAACTATACCCAACTATTACCCCAAACTATACCCAACTATTACCCCAAACTATACCCAACTATTACCCAAAACTATACCCAACTAAAACCCAAACTATACCCAACTAAACTATACCCAACTAAAGCCCCAAACTATACCCAACTAAAACCCCAAACTATACCAAACTATTACCCCAAACTATAACAAACTAAAACCCCAAACTATACTTAAACTATTACTCCCAAACTATACCTCAACTATTATCCCAAACTATACCCAACTAAAAACCCCAAACTATACCCAACTATTACCCCAAACTATACCCAACTATTACCCCAAACTATACCCAACTAAAACCCCCATACTATACCCAACTATTACCCCAAACTATACCCAACTATTAACCCCAAACAACCCAATAATTACCCCAAACTATACCCAACTATTACCCCAAACTATAACCAACTATTACCCCAAACTATACCCAACTATTACCCCAAACTATACCCACATTACTCCAAACTATACCCAACTATTACCCAAATACCCAACTATTACCCCAAACTATACCCAACTATTACCCCAAACTATAACCAACTATTACCCCAAACTATACCCAACTATTACCCCAAACTATAACCAACTATTACCCCAAACTATACCTAACTATTACTCCAAACTATACCCAACTATTACCCCAAACTATACCCAACTATTACCCCAAACTATACCCAACTATTACCCAAAACTATAACCAACTATTACCCCAAACTATACCCAACTATTACCCCAAACTATACATTACTATTACCCCAAACTATACCCAACTATTACCCAAAACTATAACCAACTATTACCCCAAACTATACCCAACTATTACCCTAAACTATAACCAACTAAAACCCCAAACTATACTCAACTATTACCCCAAACTATACCAAACTATTATCCCAAACTATAACCAACTATAACCCCAAACTATACCAAACTATTACCCCAAACTATAACAAACTAAAACCCCAAACTATACCCAACTATTACCCCAAACTATACCCAACTAAAACCCCAAACTATACCCAACTAAACTATACCCAACTAAAGCCCCAAACTATACCCAACTAAAACCCCAAACTATACCAAACTATTACCCCAAACTATAACAAACTAAAACCCCAAACTATACCCAACTATTACCCCAAACTATAGCCAACTATTACCCCAAACTATAGCCAACTAAAACCCCAAACTATACCCAACTAAAACCCCATACTATACCCAACTAAAACCCCAAACTATACCCAACTAAAACCCCAAACTATACCCAACTAAAACCCCAAACTATACCCAACTATTACCCCAAACTATACCCAACTATTACCCCAAACTATACCCAACTATTACCCCAAACTATACCCAACTAAAACCCCAAACTATACCCAACTATTACCCCAAACTATACCCAACGATAACCCCAAATTATAACTAACTATAACCAACACGATGCAGAATATTTATATACTATTACTGCTGAGAATACTTACATACCTTTACTTCGGTAGGGTTTTAAAGCAGGACTTTTACTTGTAACTTGAGTATTTTTACACTCTTGTACTGGCACTTTAACTTCACTAAATAATCTAGGTACTTCCTGCTCGGCAGCTCCCTGTTTCGCGCACCATCACACCAGGATGTGGAAGTCATTTCATGGGACCTTTAACATTCAGTCGGGCTAAACAAACTGAGCAGCTAGTGAGGATTGAAACCCTTCTCTCGGGGCGTTCACTGTTCACGCCTCTGTAGTCCACACCACAGCAAATGAACACAAAAAGCATTTTTGATTTTCAACCTTTCAACCAAAAACCACAGGCTGTGTTTGGTCTCAGTCATATAAAGTGCCACTGAGTCTCGGCGGGCCTCTGTCAAGTGCGTTCTCCCCCATTTGAATAATAATTGAAGCGCAGACGACGGCAGAACAGAGTGAATTAGAGAGCATTTAATGAGCTCAATACCCACTGCAACACAACCTGTAAGAAGACACTTTCCCCGCTCAGATAAAGCCCCATTCATACACAGCAGCAGATTACAGTCACATTACAGCGAGCACAATGAACACAGCGACTGGAGGGAGAAAGGAAATGTATTTCCCCTGCTGTGTGAAGAGAAGAATGAATTCATAAAAGCTTATTCAGAGAGAAAACATGCCTGTTTATGTTAGGTATCGGAGGCACACAGGTGGAGTTTTTGGTAGCAACAGTACATTAGAGATTCAGAAGCAAACATTAACAAAGCAAAGCAACGTAATGCTGGTTTCTATGAGGCTCCATCTACACTGCTACATTTTCATTTTTAAGCGGCGTTTTGGGACTAAAAACTATCTCTGTCCACACCAGAGATTTAGCTCCAGTAGCAGAACTAATCTGCTTCCATATTAACACGTATGGCAACATACATCACATGACCTTTTACACACACTGGGCATGGTGTGAACAGGAAGAAGATTGTCTGACGTTACTGTGTGATTGAAAATCAGAAGTTAGTGTGCTGCACCTAAGACTTTTATTGGTAGGGGAAACCCTGGGAGTAGTGGGCATTCCCCTCTTTATTTTATCTAATCTATTTGCAGTGGATCTTCTCCAATACGGACCATAAATGGAGCAGAGGATGCTCGTTTTCCTGAAACAGGTGTGTGCGTTGTCACAGTAGGAGTAATGAGACTGCAGTTCTCCTCTGTGTGAAGACGGACATATTTTTAGATTTCTACTGTACAACTGGAGTATTTTCAGTCATGGAGATAAGAATCACAGCAGGAAACAATGGAGGAGGAAGAGAAGGAGGAGGAAGAGGAGGAGTGACCTTCACACGTTGCTCATCTACACCTCCGCCAGTTCTCTCCCACGTTTCCTCTCTCTCCACCGATCTGTCCTCGTGCAGAGAAAGCAGCTCTGAGGAACCCGGAAAAGTCATCTACAGAGTGTATATGTGTGGTTTAAGCAATAGCCTTCACTGGCAGCTAGCATGGACTGTTTCTTTTGCTCAACGCTAAAGAAAGTCACACAACAACACAAACTAACTGAGCGATGGAGGCAGCAGAGATAACGGCTTCAGTTCCCCGTCTGACAGCAACGTAAAGCGCTGAAAATATTCTAAATATAGCGTCCACTTAAAGGGATACTTAGCCGATAACCAACAGGAACCCCACATTCTTACCAACTAATACCCCAAACTCTAACACACACACACACATGCACACACACACACACACACACACACACAAACTGCAGCTCTGCTGGAGACAAACTGAGCCATTTGTTCTTGAAGAGCATCAATAATTGCGCAGTTTCCTGAATCATTCACTTCAATGTGTTGTTCCCAACAGGAGATTAAACACACACACGCACACACACAGGCACACACACACTCACACACACAGGCACACACAGACACACAGACACACACACACACACAGACACACACATACAGACACACACACATACACACACAGACACACACACGCACACAGACACAGACACACACACATGCATGTACACACACAGACACACACACACACACACACACACACACACACACACACACAGACACACACACACACTTACACACACACTTACACACACACACACACACACACATACATACACACAAACAGGCACAAACACACACACACACACAGGCACAAACACACACAAACACACACACAGGCACAAACACACACACACACAGACACACACACACACACAGGCACAAACACACACACACACACACACACACTACACAGACACACACACAGAGACAGACATACATACACATACACACACACACACACACACACACACACACACACACACACACACACACACACACACACACACACAGACACACACACAGACACACACACAGATACACACAAACAGGCACAAACACACACACACATACACACACAAACACACACACATACACACACACACACACACCCACCCACACCCACACACAGAACATACAGACACACACACACACACACACACACACAAACAAAAACACACAAACACACACACACACACAGACACACACACACACACACACACACACACACACAGATCAGCTTTGAGAGGCTGAACATGATTTTAGACTAATATATATATATATATATATATATATTCTAAGTGATTGTCTTCCTCCCCCCCCCATCATTGTATCCATGACTACGGCTGCAGATTTCTCCGCCTCCCGAAGCCTCTGTGGACACTAACGTCTTCACAGTCTATTTTTACCCACCACTGTTCAAACCCAGACACAAGGCTTGATTGACTCCAGTCAGATGTCTTCAGGACTTCTCTATTTGTCTGAATGCTCTTTGAAGCTTTCTGCTCGTAGAAAGTCTTTACAAATAGATGTTCTTTAGTTTTGTACGGGGAGAATGAAACGCTGTGCAACGGTTCAACCAGACTGACAACTGAGAGGCCAGAGAGAGACAAAGATCCCTCTGAGCAACAGCTGAATTAGGTGAGAATAAATCAGCAGTCATTGCTGCAACAAACTGGAAACTTAGCATCAAAATGTGTGCAGTTTTAAACAGGAACAGCTTCCTGTTTCAGTGTCACGGTCACAATAATGCAACTTATATCAAGCTGGAATGAAGATTTAGCAAAGCTCTACTTCTCTGAGGGCCCAAAGAACTGAATATTTACAGATCCACATTGCATCGTCAAGGGTTACTTAAAGGTCCCATGGCATGAAAATGTCACTTTATGAGGTTTTTTAACATTAATATGAGTTCCCCCAGCCTGCCTATGGTCCCCCAGTGGCTAGAAATGGTGATAGGTGTAAACCGAGCCCTGGGTATCCTGCTCTGCCTTTGAGAAAATTAAAGCTCAGATGGGCCAATCAGGACTCTTGCTCCTTATGAGGTCATAAGGAGCAGTTGGTCAAGGCCACACCCCCACCCTCCACCTTGCCCCCCCCCTCTCTCCTCCTCAATAGCTACAGACACAGAAATGGCACATCCTAAGGAAATCTCATTGTGGGACTGGCTCTAGTGGCTGTAATTCTGCACCAAGGCTGAATTTCGGAAAAGAGACTTCAGATACAGTATTAGGGGACCACTAAGGCCTATATAAAAGAGACTTCAGATACAGTATTAGGGGATCACTAAGGCCTATATAAAAGAGACTTCAGATACAGTATTAGGGGACCACTAAGGTCTATATAGAAGAGACCGCAGATACAGTATTAGGGGACCACTAAGGTCTATATAAAAGAGACTTCAGATACAGTATTAGGGGACCACTAAGGCCTATATAAAAGCATCCAAATAGCACCATGTCATGGGACCTTTAAGGCTGACTAATTGTTGTAGTCTACATTGTTGTTCTGTAGAAGTTTAAGTATCAATTCACTGGTTTCAAAACTACTTAAAAATAATATCAATATGCTTTTTCAAATTAGACGTCGAGTTTTGGAAATAATTAGCTCATGGTACTTGGGTGCGCAGAGCTTGCAGCGCATTCGAAAGGAGTTGTTTTTGCATCCAACCATTTCGAAAAATTCTTCCAGGTACAGCCAAGGATGTAGAAGGGTTGGCTGGTCTTCTTGGTATAGCTAGGGATGTAGAAAGGTCGGCTGGTCTTTCTAGTATGGCCAGGGATGTAGAAGGGTTGGCTGGTCTTCCAGCTACAGCTTGGGATGTAGAAAGGTTGGCTGGTCTTCTTGGTACAGCCAGGGATGTTGAAGGGTTGGCTGGTCTTTCTAGTATGGCCAGGGATGTAGAAAGGTTGGCTGGTCTTCCTGGTACAGCCAGGGATGTAGAAATGTCGGCTGGTCTTTCTAGTATGGCCAGGGATGTTGAAGGGTTGGCTGGTCTTCTTGGTACAGCCATGGATGGAGAAGGGTTGGCTTGTCTTCTTGGTACAGCCAGGGATGTAGAAGGGTTTGCTGGTCTTCTTGGTACGGCCAGGGATGTAGAAGGGTTGGCTGGTCTTCTTGGTACAGCCAGGGATGTAGAAAGGTTGGCTGGTCTTCCAGGTGTGGCCAGGGATGTAGAAGGGTTTGCTGGTCTTCCACGTACAGCCAGGGATGTAGAAGGGTTTGCTGGTCTTCTTGGTACAGCCAGGGATGTAGAAGGGTTGGCTGGTCTTCTTGGTACAGCCAGGGATGTAGAAAGGTTGGCTGGTCTTCCAGGTATGGCCAGGGATGTAGAAGGGTTGGCTGGTCTTCCTGGCTACCAACCTCCTTGCTGGTGCTTGGTTGGGACATTTCACTCGAGTTCCCTTAAGTCTCGAGGCTACGTACGTCTGCTATTTCCTTGCTGGAGTGTGACGTGATTTGTGTCATGTGCAGGTTCAATGGATCGCGTACAAACCAATAGGGTGTCAGAAAGCCGTGACGTGTAGTTACCGACTGTAGGTATTTCTGCACATCCGCAACATGGAAGTTTGATTTATTTCATTCTAAAACCATTTAAAATGTAAAATAAACATCTGGTGTCTGAATCTTTCTGTAGTTATTATTGGAGGGAAGAAGAACATCATCAATATAACAGCTGACTCATAACTTCTAATTTTTGAGTGTTTCAATTGAGACAATGTCCTCACCTTTCAGTTTCTCCGCTAGCATCGCCGACTCATGCTCAGAGAAGTGCACTATGGGAGGAGGAGACGGTGGTCGGAGGCGGTCTTCGTGGATCTTGCGGCGGTGTCGTTCCTCTCGGGCGAACAAGCGCTGCTTACACTCCCACTCGTACAGGTCGTCTCTGGCCTGGGCAAAGTCTACGTGGATCCTCCCTGAGTCTTTCTTATCAGTGCTGGACCCGATACGCATCCGGTACCCTGAGAGGAGAGAAAACTATTCGTTAGAGCAGGGGTGGGCAATTAATTTTCCAAAGGGGCCACATGAGAAACAGGGACTGTTGTGGAGGGCCGGACCAATAGGCTAAACTCAATTCTGCTCAATATTAATTTTATGTCAGGTGGCACATAAAAACGAACATGCCGCCTGGAAAGCGGCACGTTCTCAAACGCCTCTTTTTCTCTGGGCATATTGGCGTAGCAGAGTCCACCAAACACTCTTTATTAAACTCCCCTTCAGAAAATGACTACTTTTCAACTTATCCATCGCTGGAGCCACCAGTAGGATATTCAGCTCATTTTCTGTAACTAATGTAGCCTTAAAGGGATACGCCACCGTTTGTTGAAATAGGGCTTATCACAGTGTCCCCTAGCTGGAGATATGTGGGCCAATGCATTTTTTGTGCATGCATCGTTTTAGCGCCGCCGCTAGTTAGCTTAGCGTAGTGAATGGAATCCTATGTTGCTGGTTAGCATGTTGTGACTAAAAGTGAGCCAACAAAAGACAAAAAAACAACCTAATTACTTGCACTGAGACAAAAATGCGTTGGCCCACCTATCTACAGCCAGGGGAGACCGTGATAAGCCCTATTTCAACAAACGGTGGCGTATTCCTTTAAAGCTTGTTGGAATATGCAAGCTAGCTAGCCAACCCTGTTATACTGACACTACAAAGCATATGCAACTGCAGTTACGCAACTGTTACGTCCTCTCCACATTGGTTTATAAAGCCTTTGGTTTTTCTGTGTGCAGCCTGATAAATATTCTCCAGTCATGACACTTGAACCTTGGTTAAAGACTACAAGTCTGACATGTAAAAAACATCTGGAGCTGTGGAGTTAGAAAGGAGTGAGTGAGTGCCAGGTTTTTCTGCTCACCTGACAGGTAAAGGGACTTGTCCACCATGAACTCCTCGCTGAAGCGGATGTGGCAGAAGTTCTTCTTGCTCTTGCGGATGGCGATGATCTCTCCGCACTGTTCGAACACTTCCCTGATGATCTCCTCGGTGGCGTTCTCCGGCAAACCTCCGACAAACACCGTCTTACAACCAGGCGGGCGCTCCCGAGTCGAGGGAGGGGGCAGGTCTGAAGAAGAACAATCATCATCATCTTTCCTGATATCCTCAAATTTTTAGGACACAAAGGTAAGGGGCCCTATTTTAACGATCTAAACGCACGCCGTGAAGCACCTGGTGCAGGTGTGTTTAGGGCGTGTCCAAATCTACTTTTGCTAGTTTTGACGGCGGAAAAAAGTGTCTGTGTGCCAGGCGCCTGGTTCTAAAGGGTTGTCCTTAGTGTCTTCATTAATCAGAGGTGTGTTTTGGGGTGTAACATGTAATCAACCAATCAGAGATCATCTCCCATTCCCTTTAAAAGCCAGGCACGTTTGGACCTTGGAGCATTGCTGTTATGATGGAGGATTTACACCGTAATATTTTTATTTGTAATCTTCTGCATGTGTGTGTGCTGCTGTGCGTCCCTGTGTGTGTAACAAGCATAGTGTGCGCGTGCTGTGCACAAGCCTAGGAGCATTTTACTAATGCTCTGTTAAAATAACAATGAAATGCTGCGTTATTGACTTTAGACCAGGTTTTTGTTGGTCAATGGTGCGATCACTTCCCGCTGCCTCAAGATAGCAATATGCCCAGAATGCACCTGAACACACCTCCCTGTAAGACCAGCACGCTCATGGGCCACAGATGGGCGCAGGTACATTTGTTATTTAAACAACGTGGGTGAATGGACGGGAAACTGACAACTGCGTCGGTCTTAAACTAGTAAAGACACTTGCGTCTGGCTTGGCACTGCACGGCGCCAGGTGCAAGATAGGGCCCAAGATCTTACTGGGGTTCTGCGGGAAGAGAGTGCAGCTCTTGCAGTGGATTATCTCCTTGATGAGCGGCATGTCTGGCGGTACGGGCGGGGGAGGGACCAGGCTGATGCCCGCCATCAGGGGGTTTATGGGAGTGATGAGTCCCAGCCCGGGGTCGAACCTCTGGATACACAGAGAGTCTGCAAAACAGAGAGACACAACAGTGAAAATGACTTAAGGGACATACTACATACAATTGGGACATACTACTTTTATATAACATTGCACATTGACCCTCTTTCTCACGCATGCTGTGCAAAGTATTGTGGGTCAGAATACACATTTAAAAACCTTAGGCCACGTCCATTTATGCAAAGAACTGTTTTCACACAAAAACTGAACATACTTTATCGAACTCCTTCTAGGGTTTTACCACGATCTGCCTGAAAACTCGGTTTATAGCATCTTCACATGACCCTGACAAAAAGTTATCAAAAGAACATTGCTTGGTTATGAAATGCGCAAATTACGAACAACCAAACTTTTGTAGCTAGTGACCAAACACGAATTTCAGCATATTTTGGCCAAAGTAAATGCTATTAACGCAAAACTTGGCGGTCTGAGGCTCTGTAACAAATTTGGCAAAACCTGGCCATTAGGGGGCGCTATAATCAAATAATCAAAGTAGAAATCTGCAATTGCAATTAACAACAGACCTTGCAGCTCGTGTGTTGCGATATTTCCTGACGTTTGCCGGGGGCAACTCGCACCAGGGAGGCTTGGACTCCGTCAGAAATGCTTTCAGTTCTAGTTCTTTTTACTTTAAGTATGTGTGCATACGATGGGTACATACTATTTCTACATAATATTGCATGTAGAACTTTGACCCTCTTGCTCATACTGAAAATGCTGTGCAAAGGATTGTGGGTCAGAATAGTCAGAAAGCATGCTGGCTCGCAAACTGCAAAATGTGACCGGATGCAGTCGGACATCCTGGCATTTTTGTCATACATGCATCTCTACGTAGTGGGACGTACTAAATCTAATTCTTGGATTCTAAATAGTATGGTTATATGGGTAATAAAACTGACTGTAAGGATGATCAAATACAGTTTATCTATCATGTCTGATTAAAAAATGTACACTTGACCCAATACTTGCCCAGCATTTTCCAAAAGAATTTCAAGCTGTCCACAGAGATTCACTCGTACAATACAAGACCCTCATCACACACAAGTGAGGGAAGAAAGGGAGTAACAAAAGCCAAAGAGAGAAATAAAACATCGCTATCTGGGAGGAAAGAGATAAGAGAAGGAGAGAAATGGGGACTAGATGTGAGAGGAAAGCAAACTACAAGAGAGCAGAGGAGAAGAAAATGTCCGTTCCCCGGGACAAAGAGAAAGAGATGAAGATAAACAGAGGGAGGACGGAGGCGACAGCAGCAATGTTTCAGCTGTCTGGGTGCAGATAGAGCGGCTACAGGGTGGAGGATGGCGCTGCAGTGGCGGCCGCATCTTCCTCCGTCAGCAGAAAACACAACACAACCCACGGCACGATAAAGTGATTCAAATCACAGGCGAGGGAGGCTGTCTCACACGTCCTGTGGAGTAATCCAATAGAAAGAAATGCTTCTTTTGTGGAGGATTGATTGAATGCAGCGCTGATTCACTGTGAAAGATGTGGGATTTTTTACGTCTGCCAGCGACCCGAAACAATCAGCAGCACACAGGAAGGGAGGCGCTTTCATTTTGTAAAGAGGAAAAGAAAAGGTCTGAGGGATAAAAAAAGTAGAGCTGCAAAGATTAAGTGGTCACTTAATTAATCGCCAATGATTTTGATAATCGATTAATTTGCTTTGAGTCATTTAAAAAAAATGAAAAAACAGGTAAACTTGTGTGATTGCAGCTTGTTAAGACCCCGTTTACACGTACAGTACGTGGTTATTTTTACAAACGGAGACATTTCCCTTCGTTTACACACAAACGGAGAATTCTGCTCTGAAACCGAGTCTTTCTAAAAACTCCAGCCAGAGTGGAGATTTTGGAAATTTCGTTTGCACGTAAACTGGGACAAACGGAGGTTTAGGCAGCCGAGAGAGAAAGAGAGGAAGTGATTTGTTGCTGTTGTTGCTATTTTCGGGATTCTGATTGGCTAACGTGGGCTTGAGCTTCTCGTTTACACCGCCACCTACAGGTCTGGCGTGCTCTTGACTGCATTAACGGCATATACACGGGTACGTGTAAACGACCACTTTACTGAAAACTGACAGCTGAGCACGATGTGATTTTTGAAAACGGAGAGGTTGAAATGTCCGTTTATGAAAATAGCCGGCCACGTGGAAACGTAGCATAAATGTGGCTATTTTCTAGTTTCTTCTCTCCTCCTGTGACAAAAAATGGAATCCTTCCTTCTTTCTCTTTTCTTTTCATCCTTTCCACTTTCTATCCTTCCCTACTTTCTTCCCTACGTACTTCCTTTCTTCCCTCTTTCCATCCTTTCCTAATTAGCCTTCCTTTACCGTATTTCCAATATTTCTTCCTTCCCTTTTCTTTCCATCCTTTCCACCTTTATTTCATCCTTCTCCTCTTTCCTTCCCTACCTTCTTCCCTACGTAATTCCTTTCTTCTTTCCCTCCCTCCTCCCTCCTTAAAAACAGAATGTCTCTAAGCTGAAAAGATGTATAGATAAGTTGTCAACTATTAAATTAATCTTCGACTATGTTGAAGTTTTTTTTCAATGTCTCGAAGTCTTTCTCAATGTCTCGAAGTCTTTCTCGATGTGTCAAAGAGTTTCTCGATGTGTGGAAGTCTTTCACATTGTCTCGCAGTCTTTCTCGTCTTGCAGTCTTGCAGTCTTTCTCGATGTCTCGAAATCTTGCAGTCTTTCTCGATGTCTCGAAATCTTTCTCGATGTCTCGAAATCTTTCTCGATGTCTCGCAGTCTTTCTCGATGTCTCGCAGTCTTTCTCGATGTCTTGCAGTCTTTCTCGATGTCTCGTAGTCTTTCTCAATGTCTCGCAGTCTTTCTCGATGTCTCGCAGTCTTTCTCGATGTCTTGCAGTCTTTCTCGATGTCTTGCAGTCTTTCTCGATGCCTTGCAGTCTTTCTCGATTTCTTGCAGTCTTTCTCGATGTCTCGAAGTCTTTCTCGATGTCTTGCAGTCTTTCTCGATGTCTCGCAGTCTTTCTCGATGTCTCGAAATCTTTCTCGATGTCTCGAAATCTTTCCGATGTCACCGCGGAAGTCTTCCTCGATGTCTTGCAGTCTTTCTCGATGTCTTGCAGTCTTTCTCGATGTCTCGCAGTCTTTCTCGATGTCTCGCAGTCTTTCTCGATGTCTCGCAGTCTTACTCGATTTCTTGCAGTCTTTCTCGATGTCTCGCAGTCTTTCTCAATGTCTCGCAGTCTTACTCGATGTCTTGCAGTCTTTCTCGATGTCTTGCAGTCTTTCTCGATGTCTCGCAGTCTTTCTCGATGTCTCGCAGTCTTTCTCGATGTCTTGCAGTCTTTCTCAATGTCTCGCAGTCTTACTCGATTTCTTGCAGTCTTTCTCGATGTCTTGCAGTCTTTCTCGATGTCTTGCAGTCTTTCTCGATGTCTCGCAGTCTTACTCGATGTCTCGCAGTCTTTCTCAATGTCTCGCAGTCTTACTCGATGTCTCGCAGTCTTTCTCAATGTCTTGCAGTCTTACTCGATTTCTTACAGTCTTTCTCAATGTCTTGCAGTCTTTCTCGATGTCTTGCAGTCTTTCTCGATGTCTCGCAGTCTTACTCGATGTCTCGCAGTCTTTCTCAATGTCTCGCAGTCTTACTCGATTTCTTGCAGTCTTTCTCGATGTCTCGCAGTCTTACTCGTCTTGCAGTCTTTCTCGATGTCTCAAAATCTTTCTCGATGTCTCGCAGTCTTTCTCGATGTCTCGCAGTCTTTCTCGATGTCTCGAAATCTTTCTCGAAGTTTCGCAGTCTTTCTCGATGTCTTGCGAGTCTTTCTCAATGTCTCGCAGTCTTTCTCGATGTCTTGCAGTCTTTCTCGATGTCTCGCAGTCTTTCTCGATGTCTTGCAGTCTTTCTCGATGTCTGCGCAGTCTTTCTCGATGTCTCGCAGTCTTACTCGATTGTTGATCTTGCAATGATGATAAAAAAAAAATATTGATTGTGCAGCCCTGTTTTGAAGGCAAATATTTTTGAAGCAGCACAATCCCAATGTCTTCCTAACGTATTCTGTACCAGCGTCAGTGTACACCGTGTACTCTACAACAGACTCTTTATATAAGATCCTCAGGCTTATAAAAAGGAAAAAGACAACACTCGGAGGGAGATAATCTTCCATAAATCTGATCATGTGCAGTCACACATTCCTCGGGTCTAAGGAAAACTCATTAGAGCGCTGTCTGCGATAACCCTGAAAGGTAAATTACACATCTCGGTGCAACACATTCGTCATAATCACAGAGCGCTGCTTTTTCTCACACAGCCAAAATGATTCAAGCCAGGTTGGTTTCTCTCTGGCTCGGAGCTGTGCTGCTGCTGCCAGAGAGAAAGAGAGGAGGAGGAGGAAAACCAGAGACAGGGACACAAAGAAAACATATTTAATTGGGATTCTTTTGTGTGTGTTTTACCAGGAACACAAAGGAGACACACACATCTGTTCAGTCAGGACTCACCCACACATACTGCAGAATATAAAACTGTATATAAAGTTAACCCTTAATCCACAGTATTTATTTAACGTGAGCTATGCTTTCACCTAATCATAACGTATTGTGAAATACAGTTGCTTGGGCAGTGGCTGTCAACGTCACAACGCAAAAATTCACCGGGCAGAGCTTGAAAATGACATAGTATGAAGAGAGACGACAGTAGAGAGTAGTATGTAGAGAGACAGCAGTAGAGAGTAGTATGTAGAGAGACAGCAGTAGAGAGTAGTATGTAGAGAGACAGCAGTAGAGAGTAGTATGTAGAGAGACAGCAGTAGAGAGTAGAGAGATGACAGTAGAGAGTAGTATGTAGAGAGACAGCAGTAGAGAGTAGTATGTAGAGAGACAGCAGTAGAGAGTAGTATGTAGAGAGACAGTAGAGTAGTATGTAGAGAGACAGCAGTAGAGAGTAGTATGTAGAGAGACAGCAGTAGAGAGTAGCATGTAGAGAGACAGCAGTAGAGAGTAGTATGTAGAGAGACAGCAGTAGAGAGAAGTATGTAGAAAGACAACATACTACAAGGGTTGAAGGAATTAGTTTTGTCCATTATTTTTTACAGTCTGTGGTGGAAACGTGTTTCAGTGATTTTGGGGTTAACTGCCACTTTAATCACACATCATCAGGTCCTCTTTCAGCTGCTCAGGATCTAAATGTTCCCACATTTTACAGTTTAGAGCTGCAGCTGTTTCCAGAGGTGGAGTCGTCTCAGCATCACATCATCTCTGTAATATAATCATGTCATCATCTTAATATTTTCACTCCGCTGCAGAGTTATGTTTCTGTCTCTCCCTCCTTTTCGAAAAGCTCCTCTCATGCATCTGATTATTCCCAGATTAACTCAGAGATCCCATTTAATAAAGTGTACCCGTTCTAGAGTACAAGAGAGGGAGAAAGAGAGAGGGAGAGAGGGGGAGAGAAAGAGGGGAAGAGCGGGAGATAGAAAGGGGGGAGAGGAGAGAGGGAGAGAGAGAGAGAAAGAGGGAGAGAGAGAGGGAGAGGGGAGAGGAGAGAGAGAGAGAGAGAGGGGCAGAGAGGGAGAGAGAAAGGGGGGAGAGGAGAGAGGGAGAGAGACAGAGAGAGAGTGGAGAGAGAAAGAGAGAGAGAGAGAGAGGGGGAGAGTGAGAGAGAGAGGGGAGAGAGGGAGAGAGAGGGAGAGAGAGAGGGGAGAGAGAGAGAGAGAGAGAGAGAGAGGAGAGAGAGAGAGAGAGAGAGGAGAGAGAGATCAGATCTCTGCAGGGTAAATCCAGACAGCTAGCTAGACTATCTGTCCAATCTGAGTTTTCTGTTGCACGACTAAAACAAGTTTTGAACGTACACTAGAGCTTAGATCGGGCCCAAAAAATCAAGCCCGACCCTGCCCGAGCCCGTGCACATTGTGTCCAAGCCCGGCCCGGCCCGACACATTAATTGGAATTATGAGCCCGAGCCCGATTTCAACCCGACACTTTTTTAATCCGTGGGCCGTCATAACTGACGTTCTCAACTACAATTCAGAGTTGTTTGAACTGCAGAAATCTGTTTAAAATTATCTTAATGAATAATGCAACAAGAGCGAAGCATGTAAACTGCGCTGTTTGTTTATTCAGAATGGAACGGATTGCAAATGGATCTGAATGAAGAAACGTAAAAAAAAACTCAACGTATTTCTCTGGGAGGCCTTGCCTCGCCCTCAGGGGGAGCCTATGCTTGAAGAAGACAAAAGAGGACGTTGAAGGCTGACTATCATCTTTTCTGCCATGGCGAGCCTGCTTCATGTGTTTCTTCATCATCCACTTCTCCGTTTTATTTGCTGTCATAGGCGAACAGCGGCCGCACTTAATGCACTCAACAAAGCCGACACATAGCCTATGTTGTCACTTCCCACAACTTGTTTAAAATGGTTCCATACCTCCGACTTTCCTCCAAACTTGCTAGGATAGTAGTGCCGAGGATAGTGGCGGAAAATAATGGCCCGGCCCGAAGTCGGGCCAGGCTCGGGTCGGGCTCGGGCTCGGGCAGAGAATCTAAACTGTAACGTACACATGTTTCACCAAAACAAGTTCCTTCCTGAGACTATTTAGCAGAGGCACCGTGGCTCCGTCCGGAGCTTAACCCCACCCCAAGACGATTGTGATTGGTTTAGAGCAGGGGTCACCAAACTGAGAACTACTTCATGGGTATTGAGTCATACGAAGGGCTACCAGTTTGATACACTCTTCTGAAATAACAAATGTGCTCAGTTTGCTTTTAGTTATATATGATTATTAATGATTAATGATCATGTTAATGATTTCTCACAATAATTATCAACAATGACTTAACAAGGTGGGAAACAGATAATATCAATATTCAATTTTCATTTTTAGAACTACTACTACTTCTACTACTACTACTACTACTACTTCTACTACTACTCATGTGGTCCTTGGGGCTACCTGGTGAAATGCCAATAAACCAGAGCCTGTTTTTCTCCCATCCAGCAAAATGCTGTGTGGACTAGCCAGACCTTCCTGAGCCAAGCCAGGCGACAAAAAAACAAAGCAAGCCGATCCACTTCTCCATGCTGATAAGAGCATTAAAATGAGGAAAAAAATAATGGGACAAAAAGAAATCAAGGGACATTTAGAATAGATAAAAATGTGTGATTAATTGCAAGTTAACTATGACATTAATGCGATTAATCGCGATTAAATATTTTAATCGTTTGACAGCACTAATATACAGTACAGGCCAAAAGTTGGACACACCTTCTCATTCAATGCGTTTTCTTTATTTTCATGACTATTTACATTGTAGATTATCACTGAAGGCATCAAAACTATGAATGAACACATATGGAATTATGTACTTAACAAAAAAGTGTGAAATAACTGAAAACATGTCTTATATTTTAGATTCCTCAAAGTAGCCACACTTTGCTTTTTTTGATAGCGCTGCAAACCCTTGGTGTTCTCTCAATGAGCTTCATGAGGTAGTCACCTGAAATGGTTTTCACTTCACAGGTGTGCCTTGTCAGGGTTAATTAGTGGAATTTCTTCCCTTATTAATGGGGTTGGGACCATCAGTTGTGTTGTGCAGAAGTCAGGTTGATACACAGCCGACAGCCCTATTGGACAACTGTTAGAATTTATATTATGGCAAGAACCAATCAGCTAAGTAAAGAGAAACAAGTGGCCATCATTACTTTAACAAATGAAGGTCAGTCAGTCCAGAAAATTGCGAAAACTTTGAATGTGTCCCCGCGTGAGCCGCAAAAACCATCAAAGCGCACAACGAAACTGGCTCACATGAGGACCGCCCCAGGAAAGGAAGACCAAGAGTCACCTCTGCTGCTGAGGATAAGTTCATCCGAGTCACCAGCCTCAGAAATCGCAAGTTAACAGCAGCTCAGATTAGAGACCAGATGAATGCCACACAGAGTTCTAGCAGCAGACACATCTCTAGAACAACTGTTAAGAGGAGACTGCGCGAATCAGGCCTTCATGGTCAAGTAGCTGCTAGGAAACCACTGCTAAGTTGAGGCAACAGGCAGAAAAGATTTGTTTGGGCCAAGAAACACAAGGAATGGACATTAGAGATTGGTTGATTAAAGAAATGCCAATAAACCAGAGCAGGTTTTTGTCCCATCCAGCAAAATGCTGTGTGGACTAGCCAGACCTTCCTCTGCAGCACTGTGGAGGAGGGTCCAGCAGACTGATAACAGTTACCTGAAACCAGCGGCTGCCCGCTGATGCCGACCGGCACGATGCCCAGGTTGTTCATGGCGGTGGCCCAGGCTCCAGGGTCGCTCAGCGCGCTCTGCTCCGCACCATCAGCTGCCATAGCAGGGCGTCTGCTCGCTCATCAGACCCTTCCTCTGACGGCCAGGCGGACAGGCTCATCCAATCACAGCTGCAGCCACAGTCCACCTGGGGGGAGGGGGGCGGGGGATACAGAGAGGGAGGGAGGCGGGGTGAGATGGTGAAATCAAATCCAAATCCCCGAGAGCGGCGGTGAATCATCAAGCAAAAAGCTGAGAAATCTTGAGGTGATTAAGAAGCAAGGTTATGATCGGCTCAGCTTCCAGCAGGGAAGAGACACACACACACACACACATATGTACACACACGTGCACATGCACACACATGCACAGATAACACACACTGACCCATTTCAGGATATGTTTATAATGACTGTGACACATCCAGCTTTAAGTTCATTCTGAACCCTAAAACAGAGTAAAATGTCCTCACAAAGACAGGAGAACACACACACACACACACACAAACACGCACACACACACACACACACTGAGAAACACACACAGAGAAACACACACACACACACAGAGAAACACACACACACACAAACACAGACACACACAGACACAAACACACGCACACACACACATGCACACACAGACATATACACACACACATACACACACACACACCGACACACCACACACATGCACACACACACACACACACACACACACACACACACACACACACACACACACACACACACACACACACACACACACACACACACACACACACACACACACACCGAGAAACAAACACACAGACACACACACAGACACACACACACAAACACACATACACACATGCACACACAGACATATACACACACAAAGGCACACACACACACACACACACACACACACGCATTACACACACACACACACAAACACACACAGACATACACACACACACACACACACATACACACAGACACAAACACACACACAGACATACACACACACACACAGACACACAAGCACACACAGACAACATTTCAGCAGCAGATTTCGCCGTTGTAGCGTTGTAAGACGAGAGTAGCCTGTGTTAGTGTTAGTGTATCCAGCCAGGTAACAGGTAACAGGTGACAGGACATGTCTTTATATATAGACCTAATACAGAAAGGGAGGGGGTTGAGTTAGGAGTTGAGATGATTAACTCAAATCCAAAATCCCCGAGAGCAGTGGAGAGGTGAATCATCGAGCAAAAAGCTGAGAAATCTTGAGGTGATTAAGAAGCACACACACACACACACACATACACACACACACACACACACACACACAAACAACACACACACACACACACACATGCACACACACACACACACACACACACACCCATGCACACAAACACACACACACACCCATGCAAACACAAGACACACACACACACACACACACACGACACATACACACACACCCACGCACACACAGACACACACACACACACACACACACACACACGCACACACACACACACACACACACACCCATGCACACACACCCATGCACACACACACACAGACACACACAAACACACCCATGCACACACACCCATGCACACACACACACAGACACACACACACACACACAAACAGACACAGACACGGACACACACACACACACAGAATTTTTTTCCAGCGAACCGAACCCTACGCTTGCACTGGGCGCGCTACGCTGGTTGCCGTAGTGACGGCGCCGTTGATTACGGGAAGGTGTTTACGTAGGTGGAGCGCTCAATGCAGCCGGCTGTGAGAAAGTGGACATGGATCTGGTGAGCAAGTGGACATGGATCTGGTGAGCAAGTGGACATGGATCTGGTGAGAAAGTGGACATGGATCTGGTGAGCAAGTGGACATGGATCTGGTGAGAAAGTGGACATGGATCTGGTGAGAAAGTGGACATGGATCTGGTGAGAAAGTGGACATGGATCTGGTGAGAAAGTGGACATGGATCTTGTGAGCAGAAACAGTGTTGTTTGGCAGTACTTTCAATCAAAAGAAGGCCATTCAAGTCCAGCTACATGTTCAATCTGTTCAATGCTGATTGGTCTGGTGGTGGCGAGGATCCTAAACTATACACAACATGGTCGCTGTTACAACATTTGGTAAGAAACATCAGAAAGAATACGAGTTGTGCACGAAGGGAATCTCCAGACAGCAGCCAGAATGCAGCAAATTCAGGTACGGCAAAGGAAGGACAGTCACAGCTAAAAACTGGTGTTAACCAGACAGTGCCTCTCCCAGGCTGTCAGCTGTTCTCTCGGAGTCTCCCTACAGTCAGTGGGAACGGAGCGACTTGCTCGTTAGCTAACGTTAGCTTTCTAATTTCACCCCCCAACCCAACATGCCTTCATCATACACTGGTTAGCGAAAATCTGCCAAACAAAATTGTCACTCAGCTGTCGATAGCTACTTTCCTACGATGTGAAAAGAGATTAGATTAGATTCAACTTTATTGTCACTGTGCAGAGTTCAAGTACAAAGAGAAATGCAGTTTGCGTCAACCAAACTTGAAAAAAAGTGACAAAAAACGTGAAAAAATTGACAAAAAACGGGAAAAAAATTGACAAAAAACGTAGAAAAAAGTGACAAAAATGTGGAAAAAAGTGACAAAAAATGTAGAAAAAAGTGACAAAAAACGTAGAAAAAAGTGACAACAAACGTAGAAAAAAGTGACAAAAATGTAGAAAAAAATGACAAAAAATGTGGAAAAAAGTAAAAAAAAGAACGTGAAAAAATAGACAAAAAAAGAGACAAAAAAAAGTGGAAAAAACAGAAAAGTGCAATGTGATATACAGAGTATAGACAGGTGTTGCATAGGCAGGACAAGAAGTACATTGCAGTGATATAAGAGCAAAATAAATATGGCTATGATGTTTTCAGCGTAGTGTCCGAAATCTGGCCACTCGTTCCATCTATAGTTCTAGGGTGACCAAGCAGTTGTCCCGAATCCCGAAAATTAGAGCAAAGTCTCAAGAGCAGACTCTGGAGTATTTTGTATTTGTATTTTTGGGTTTACAAGACAGACAAGTTGAGTTTCTGAATAAAAACAATTAATAATCTTGGTGCTTGGAGTTTTGAAATTCATGTTAAGTGCAGGCAGCCGCCAGAAGGAATGATTTGATTGGATGTTGCTGATGTTAAAGCACAGACATGACAGACAGACAGACAGACAGACAGACAGTTGGTCGGAGTTTTGAAATTCATGTTACACCCCCACCCCACCCCACCCTATATAGTTCCCTTGATAATAACCGCTACAGAGGGAACAGTGAGTGAAAGTGTAACGGAGAGCGTTGGCAGGCTGGACACGTCCCTCCCTCCCTCCCTCTTCTCGGCAGTAATCACCATCAGTCACATCTGACACCAGGAAACACTCGCAGCCCCCCCACACACATCCGCCGTTAATTGAGACACAATCATATCGGCCGCTGTTCAGCCCTGACTCCGGTTAAACGACAGAGGGATGGAGGGATGAAGGATGGACGCTCTGCAGGAAACGGGAGGATTGGACCGAAGCTGCAGGCCGGGAACAGATTGGCTTTGTTATGAGTCCGACTGTCCCCCCCCGAAGAAACGCCCACATAGGTCGTTTTGTCTTTTAATCGTGCTGCTGGTGTCTTCGGGTCAAATTTGGCCCATTTTCAAAAAAGTCAAAAAAAAGTGACAAAAAACGTTGACTTTTTTTTTTTTATTTAAACGACAGGAAGACAACACAAGCGTTAATGCTGGAAAAAAAGTGACAAAAAACGTCGGAAAAAAAGTGACAAAAAACGTTGACTTTTTTTTTTTTATTTAAACGACAGGAAGACAACACAAGCGTTAATGCTGGAAAAAAAGTGACAAAAAACGTCGGAAAAAAAGTGACAAAAAAAGTGACAAAAAACTCGGAAAAAAAGTGACAAAAAACGTCGGAAAAAAAGTGACAAAAAAAGTGACAAAAAACTCGGAAAAAAAGTGACAAAAATTTTTAAAAAAAGGTGACAAAAAACGTCGGAAAAAAGTGACAAAAAATATTGAAAAAAAAGTGAGAAAAACGTCGGAAAAAAAGTGACAAAAACTTTTGAAAAAAAGTGACAAAAACTTTTGAAAAAAAGTGACAAAAACTTTTGAAAAAAAGTGACAAAAACTTTTGAAAAAAAGTGACAAAAACTTTTGAAAAAAAGTGACAAAAACTTTTGAAAAAAGTGAGAAAAACGTGCTAGCACATAGTGACGTGGAGATATCAGACATTACGTTCCACGATCAATGCATTCAGAACCATGGATTCACTGTAGTTCCAGGCAGGATTAAAACACTTCTAAATGGACTACAATCTCATTAAAACTACAAAAATGTCCGTACACTTTATTGACCTGGAGATATTTAATATGACATGAAACGTAAAGTTATTCTCAGTAAAAGTTCTGCAAATATGAGGAGAGATTTTGTTGCTCCTATGATTTCTAGGCTGATTAGATACAGTATTAGGGGACCACTAAGGTCTATATAAAAGAGACTTCAGATACAGTATTAGGGGACCACTAAGGTCTATATAAAAGAGACTTCAGATACAGTATTAGGGGACCACTAAGGTCTATATAAAAGAGACTTCAGATACAGTATTAGGGGACCACTAAGGTCTATATAAAAGAGACTTCAGATACAGTATTAGGGGACCACTAAGGTCTATATAAAAGAGACTTCAGATACAGTATTAGGGGACCACTAAGGTCTATATAAAAAGAGACTTCAGATACAGTATTAGGAGACCACTAAGGTCTATATAAAAGAGACTTCAGATACAGTATTAGGGGACCACTAAGGTCTATATAAAAGAGACTTCAGATACAGTATTAGGGGACCACTAAGGCCTATATAAAAGAGACTTCAGATACAGTATTAGGGGACCACTAAGGTCTATATAAAAGAGACTTCAGATACAGTATTAGGGGACCACTAAGGCCTAATAAAAGAGACTTCAGATACAGTATTAGGGGACCACTAAGGTCTATATAAAAAGAGACTTCAGATACAGTATTAGGGGACCAGTAAGGTTATATAAAGAGATTCAGTAACAGTATTAGGGGACCACTAAGGCCTATATAAAAGAGACTTCAGATACAGTATTAGGGGACCACTAAGGTCTATATAAAAGAGACTTCAGATACAGTATTAGGGGACCACTAAGGTCTATATAAAAGAGACTTCAGATACAGTATTAGGGGACCACTAAGGTCTATATAAAAGAGACTTCAGATACAGTATTAGGGGACCACTAAGGTCTATATAAAAGAATCCAAAAAGCACCATGTCATGGGACCTTTAACGTGTCATCTAAAGCAGCGCGTTCCTTAGCGTCTGTGCCGATACGTCCAAACGTAGCCCAGCTAATTATCCATAACCTTATTGATTAGGCTGACTGTGGTGGCGTGCGTCGCTCAGGCTAGAAGAGGAAGCGGCCTGTCAGGCGCCGCTGCTAACGGAGATCAACTCGGAGATTTAAATCTTTCTTAAAATAAAGTGTGCAGCGTGGAGCAGCCGGCCCAGTCTGTCAGAAACCTTCATCCACAATCCCTCTGTATCATCAGGGACCTCATTCTGCCTGCAGGGTGTGTGTGTGTGTGTGTGTGTGTGTGTGTGTGTGTGTGTGTGTGTGTGTGTGTGTGTGTGTGTGTGTGTGTGTGTGTTTGTGTGTGTGTGTGTGTGTCTGTGTGTTCTCCTGTCTTTGTGAGGACATTTTTCGCTGTTTTCAGCGAGCTGTTTTAGGGTTGAGAATGAGCTTAAAGCTGGATGTGTCTGTGTGTGTGTGTTTGTGTGTGTGTGTGTGTCTGTGTGTTCTCCTGTCTTTGTGAGGACATTTTGCTCTGTTTTCAGCGAGCTGTTTTAGGGTTGAGAATGAGCTTAAAGCTGGATGTGTCTGTGTGTGTGTGTGTTTGTGTGTGTGTGTGTGTGTCTGTGTGTGTCTCTCTCGGTGTGTATGTGTCTGTGTGCATGTGTCTCTGTGTGTTTCTGTGTGTGTGTGTTTCTGTGTGTGTCTGTGTGCATGTGTCTCTGTGTGTTTCTCTGTGTTTGTGTGTGCGTGTCTGTGTCTCTCGGTGTGTGTGTGTCTGTGTGTCTCTCGGTGTGTGTGTGTCTGTGTGTGTGTGTATTCTCCTGTCTTTGTGAGGACATTCTGCTCTGTTTTCAGCGAGCTGTTTTAGGGTTCAGAATGAGCTTAAAAATATATCTCGTTTTCGACACCACTTTTTCTGACTTTTTTGTCATTTTTTTGTCATTTTTTTTCAGTATTTTGCGAGTTTTTTTGACACTTTTTTCCGACGTTTTTGTTATTTTTTTTTCGACGTTTTTTTGTCACTTTTTTCCAAGTTTTTGCTCATAAATTGTGGTACGTAATGTCCGATATCTCCACGTCACTTCGTGCTAGTGCCGTTCTGTTTGTTGGGCATGAAAGCTAACATGTGGGCCGTTCCAGAAAGGTCTCCCGTGTGATCGCAGGTCTTCCGGGAGCTTTTAGAATCTGGCCCGGGAACTGCGAGGCTTTGACTGATACTTAGCAGAGGAATTCCACAACGCTGTGAAGACTTTAATGGAGTCAAACATGTTTAATGAATGGAAATATATGCAGAGTCATGTCACAAATGGAAGACCTCCTTTTACACGAAACGCCAACATGCAACGAGAACTGATGAAGGCTCCGATCGCTCTGCAGTGTGTGTGTGTGTGTGTGTGTGTGTGTGTGTGTGTGTGTGTGTGTGTGTGTGTGTGTGTGAAGTGCTACCACCAAGAAACTGAGCATTTCTCAGTATGCAAAAATGAGAGCGTGTTTGTGTGTGCATGCATGCGTTTGTTTTTTTGTGTGTGTGTGTGTGTGTGTGTGTGTGTGTGTGTGTGTGTGTGTGTGTGTGTGTGTGTGTGTGTTGTGTGTGAATGATTCAGAGAAGTCAAGCGAGCTCATGAATAATAAACAGGACACGCATTGAGCTGTGAATATTTCATGGTGCGTGAAAGTGAGCAGAAAGACTCGGCGGAGTTTGGCACCGTCCAGTCGGCTCTCAGGAGACGAGACGGACGAAGGGACAGAAGACAGAGAGAGAGAGAGATGGAGAGATAGACAGAGAGAGAGAGAGAGAGACAGAGAGACAGAGGGATGGAGAGACAGAGGGTTGGAGAGACAGAGAGATGAAGAGACAGAGAGACAGAGGGATGGAGAGACAGAGGGATGGAGAGACAGAGAGACAGACGGATGGAGAGATGGAGAGACAGAGAGATGGAGAGACAAAGAGCAGAGAGACAGAGGGATGGAGAGACAGAGAGATAGAGAGTGGAGAGACAGAGGGATGGAGAGACAGAGAGACAGAGGGATGGAGAGACAGAGAGATGGAGAGACAGAGAGACAGAGGGATGGAGAGACAGAGAGATAGAGAGATGGAGAGACAGAGGGATGGAGAGACAGAGAGACAGAGGGATGGAGAGACAGAGAGATGGAGAGACAAAGAGCAGAGAGACAGAGGGATGGAGAGACAGAGAGACAGAGAGATGGAGAGACAGAGAGATGAAGAGTCAGAGAATGGGAGGGATGGAGGGGGGTTGGGGACAAGACAGGGGGGTGGTGAGTAATTAAGCTCTACAATGTGTAAATATTTCACCATAATCAATGCTCTAACACACACACACACACACACACTACCACACTCACCTACCACCCACTTCCTAGATCTATGACACTCATTCAGACGTGTTGAGTAACTTTCTTTCTGGGATGGTCTCTCTGTTTTATTTCTTTTATTTGGCCTGCCCTGTTTGGTGCCCATTTTGTAATCCAGTATTCATCTCTTACCACTCCTCAGGACACGTATCCATGGTAGGAACAAAGCCTGGCTCATAGTCATGGGGTTAGAGACTGCTGACTCTTATGCTTCATCCTTCCAAAACACTTCATCATTTTCACAGTGTGATTCACAAGCCTAATAGGCATACCAAAATAAAAAATGGGTTTCACTCCCTGTAGTGGGACCTCTGTCTCATGCTACCACCTCCAAGCTGCAGCCTGTAGGGACTTCATGTCTAAAATCAGCTTGTCCTTCAAATCTACTCCAATTTATGGGAATTCCCAACACCCTTCTTTTGAATGGGACTTAAGGGTCCCATGACATGGATGCTCTTTGGGATCACCTTTCATAACCAAGAGTGGTCCCTATCCCTCATATCCTGGGAGATCTCTTTTCCTCTATAGACCTTGGTTATTATATATAATAAGTCTCTTTTATAACCTTCCCCCCCTAGATGCACCTGTATGTGATGATTCAACATGTTAACTATATAGGTTGGTGGTTCCTAGTACTGCTATCAGTCTCTTTTATAACACATGATAGGTTTATATAAGTTCTTTTATATTAGTGATTTTTACTATATGTTAGTCCTCTTTTATATGAACCCTTGGTGGTCTATGTATCATCTCTTATGTTTTCCCCTTTTCATATCCTAAATTCCTACTTATATCTTGGTATTATCTGATAGGTTTTTTATAGCTAACTTTATCCCTATTATATTAGCTTTTATATAAAGTGTGGGTGATGGTTTGTAGCTCCCCCTGTATAAAGAATGTTCCTTATGTATCTCATTCTAACTTTATCAATTTTATCATTCCCACCCTTTATATGGGGATGATCTCCCCCTTATCTCACTTCTCTCACTGCTTGATGCAGAAGATTCTCCCTGACTCTGTGTGTAACAACTACGCTTGTTGTGCTTGTATCTCAAGTGAAGTAGGGATAGAGCTTAGCTAGTCATGGCCAAGATATCATCAACTTGCAACTGCACCCCCGCTGTCCCGGAGACGAGGGAGGAGGGAATGTGGTGCGTGTTCCTTTTGCGCGAGAGAAACTCCCACACACAGCCCTATTTATAAGGGCAAGGCATTTTAAAAACCATTGTTTGGTACTAGTCCAAGTCTCTCCATCTCTCACATCCATGCTAACCCCACTCTCATCTCTCTCCATCTCTCTAACTCTCTCTACATCTCTTCTCCATCTCTCTAATATATCCCACTCTCAAATATATCCTCCTGTCCTCATCATATATACAATATATATGTCTTTCCCTGTTTCTCTTGTATATGTGTTTTGCTCCTTGTTTCTATATATGTATATGTATGTGTTTGCTGTATTATATGTGTTAGTGCTGCTCTTGCTTCTATATGTTGCTTATGCCTGCAGTGCCGTTGCTCTTTGCATTACTATGTATGTTTGCCTTTTGCCCTCCTTTTGTGATATGCTATACGTGTATATGATATATACTTGATATATACTGATAATATGTACATGTATACCAAATATATATGTGATATATGAGGATGTATAGTTTGTGTTATATCTCAGAATGTTTTTGCTCTCCCTTTTTATACTTCTTATTATATAAATATAACTTATACACCATCTGCTCATCTCTTACTTTCTACATATATACTTTTATACAAATATTCTCATATCTAATATTCCCAAACTTATATATAATATACTCTATGATATATGCTTAATATACTCTAATTTCTATATACTTCACTCATTGTGTAATATAGTATATACCCTTATACTCCCTCTATCTCTAATGTCTCCCATCTCTCTGTCTCTCTGTCTCTCTGTCTCTCCATCTCTCTGTCCTCTGTCTCTCCATCTCTCATCTCTCTGTCCTGTCTCTGTCTCTCCATCTCTTTGTCCTGCATTTGTCTCTCTGTCTCTCTCCTCTCTATCTCCTATATCTCTCCATCTCTCTAGTCTCTCTGTCTCTATCTCTCATCTCTGTCTCTCTGTCTCTCCATCTCTTCATCTCTCTGTCTCCTCCATCTCTCTGTCTCTCCATCCCTCTGTCTCTCCATCACTCCTGTCTCTCTGTCTCTTCATCTCTCTGTATATTCTATACTCTTCTCTCACATCCCTCTTCATCTCCATCCTTCTGTCTCTATATAATCTTCATCTCCATCTCTCTCTCCCATCTCTCTATATACTATCTCTCTATTATCTCCCTCCTCAAAATATATATACATATCTCTGGCCCTCTCCACTCATCTGTCCTCCCTCCACTTGTCCTCACAGTGAGGATCACTTCCCCTGGTGGTTCATTTGTGGGATCCCTACTCTCTGTTTGTTTTCTCTCTCCTGTTTCGTTATGTGCCTTGATAAATGGTTGCTGACTGAGAAATGTCGGCGCCCATTGGTGGGGTGAAGGGCATGCTCTCAGGCTAAGAGCATCAGCATGATCTCAGTGCCTCAAACCCCACTCTTATCCATCTGCTTCCTGTAAATGCTCTGCTTCTGGCTTCATCCAGGCCTGCAGCAGCATCCCTATCTCTCTGGCGCTAGTGCTCCATCGGAGGGGGTAAGTACAGCGAGGTGTGAGAGTAGCAGTGACTCTAGACTCATAGCCTTGAGCTGATGTCATAGAGAGTAGAGCATTATGCTATGCGACCACATCAATATGCCATACCAATTTGAGTGTGTCATAGAGACCTATAATGTACTTTTAACGTGTATATCAAGCATAAGTAATCCCACTCGCATAGGCCTACCTTTTACCAAATGTTTTCACAGTGGCAGTGGTATAAAGGGACATAGGACCGCATAAGGAGGTTGGTTGAGGTGGCTGATGGTAAAACACAGTAAGTAAGTAAGTAAAATGTATTTATAAATGAAATCACAAAGTGCTGTACAAAAGAATAGGTAAAACAAACAATATAAAAATGTATATACATATGTAAAATTAAAGTGACACTAGTGAAAACCCATCAACCAAAGGCTTTCCTAAAGAAACATGTTTTCAGATCCTTTTTAAAAGAGAAGACAGAGTCTGCCAGACGCATGGACAGTCTGGGATCCACAGACTGAAAAGACAGGTCCCCTCGGGTCTTATAACGAGTCTTATGGACGCTTTTCCATCATATGGTACCTGCTCGACTCGCCTCGACTCTACTCGCCTTATTCGGTTTTCCATTACGAAAAAAAAGTCCCTGGTACCTGCTAGCGGGTACTTTTTTTAGTACCACCTCATTCGAAGTTCCAAGCGAGCTGAGGCGAGCCGAAAAGGTGACGTGAAACCCTGCAGGCTGCTGATTGGTCGGAGAGAATCGTCACCGATCACTGCGTTGACGGGGGTGTCCTGTGATCTCATGTTGTTGATGGAGAAGGAGAACCAGGAGATGAGTCGGGGGGAACATGCAACGCTGCCGAGCCCCAGTAGAGAGACCTATGCATTGATTCTAGGATCAGTTATTTAAACTAAAGTCAGTTCTGCATCAAAACTAGAAGTAAAAAGACATATTTTCTGCAGAAAAACAGGTGTTTGAAGGAAAACTGTAACTAAATATCTGTTCCTGTGAACACACACACACCTTTTAAATGTCACGGGTCAGTGTACTGTGTGTGTGTGTGTGTGTGTGTGTGTGTGTGTGTGTGTGTGTGTGTGTGTGTGTGTGTGTGTGTGTGTGTGTGTGTGTGTTGTGTGGGTGTGTGGGCGGCAGAGCCTCCAGCAGGCGACAGCGCTGAGTCACAGAGAATGACCAGATGGTGTTAGAGAGAGAGAGGAGAAACGGAAAGAACGAGAGGGGGGGAGTGAAGGAGGGAGAGAAAGAGGAAAGAGCAACAAAGCATCAGAGAGAGAGAGAGAGAGGGAGAAAGAGAGAGAGAGAGAGGGTGACAGAAGGAGAGAGAGAATATTTTGCAGTGGTCCTCCAGCCGTGACTGCTCTCTGCATTTTAAACACCTTCCCTTCTGTCACACACACACACACACACACACACACACACACACACACACACACACACACACACACACACACACACACACATACACACACACACACACACACACACACACACACACACACACGCGCACACAGAGACACGCAGACACACACACAGACACACACACAGACACACAGCTCTGCAGGATGGCCAATTAGCATCGCTCGCTCACACACACGCACGCACTCACACACGCACGTACACACACACACACACACACACACACATACAGCTCTGCAGGATGGCCAATTAGCATCGCACGCAAGCACGCATGCACACACACACACACACACACACACAAACACACACACTCATAGTGCGTCTCACTATCTTTGTGGGGACCAGTCATTGACATAATGCATTCCCTAACCCCTTATCCTAACCTTAACCATCACACATTAATGCCTAACCTTAACCCTTACCCCAAACTTAACCATCACAACTAAATGCCTAACCTTAACCCTTACCCCAAACTTAACCATCACAACTAAATGCCTAACCTTAACCCTTATCCTAACCTTAACCATCACAACTAAATGCCTAACCTTAACCCTTACCCTAACCTTAACCATCACCTAAAATGCCTAACCTTACCCCAAACTTAACCATCACAGCTAAATTAACACAACCAGCCTTACCCCAACCTTACCATCGCAATTGTGCTACCAAACTTCACGCCTATCTTATATCCTCAACCATCACAGCTATGCCTAACCTTATGCCCTAGCCAACCATCACAGCTAAATGTCTCATGCCTTACCCTCCTGTAACCATCCTGACTTAGATGCCTGGCACCCATACCCTCACCTAACCATCACAGTAATGCCTAGCCTTACCCTTACCCTCACTACCCATCCTGCTAGTACTGTCTGTATACCCTCACCTAACCATAACCTAATTCTATCCCTAATCCTAAAACCAAGTCTTAACCCTGAAACAGCCCTTTAAACTTGGGGGGTCCAGCATTTTGGCCCCACAAAGCTGTCCAGACCCCACAAGCATACTGGACTCCCGGTTTTTGGACCCCACGAATGTAGTTAAACAAGAACACACACACACACACAGGGAAAGACTGCTTCACTTTCCAGCTAATGTTGTATATATATATATATATATATATATATATGTATATATAAAGATGCCTATATTGAGTGAAGCTCATCAATGTCATTTGCTAGACTTATAACTGTAAATACACAAATAGATAAAAACAGTATGTATTAGTATTATGTATAGTATATGTAAGGAATAATGTAGAGCGAGCCGGTCACTATAGCCAATAAAAACCCTGACAGGGTGACGCAGGACGGCAGAGAAAGTATTTTAGATCCCGTAGCCAGCAGGTGGTAGGTAGGTCGCTAGGTAGGTAGGTTGGTAGGTAGCTAGGTAGGTAGGTTGGTAGGTAGGTAGGTAGGTAGGTATGTAGGTAGGTAGGTATAGGTAGGTAGGTAGGTAGGTAGGTAGATGGTGAGGTAGGCAGGTCAGTGGGTAGGTAGGTAGGTGGAGTGGGTCAGTGGAGTAGGTAGTCGGAGTAGGTGTAGGTAGGTAGGTAGGTAGGTGGGTAAGGTCAGTGGGTAGGTAGGTAGGTGGGTCAGTGGAGTAGGTAGGTAGGTAGGTAGGTAGGTTGGTGGGTAGGAAGTGGAGTAGGTGGAGTTCGTGGGTAGGTAGGTGGGTAGGTAGAGGTCAGTGGGTAGGTAGGTGCAGTGGAGTTAGGTGGTGAGTAGGTGGAGTCAGTGGGTGTGAGTAGGTAGGTAAGTGGGTCGTGGGTAGGTAGGTAGGTAGGTCAGTGGGTAGGTAGGTAGGTAGGTAGGTAGGTAGGTAGTGGGTAGGTAGGTAGGTAGGTAGGTCAGTGGGTAGGTAGGTAGGTAGGTCAGTGGGTAGGTAGGTAGGTAGGTCAGTGGGTAGGTAGGTAGGTAGGTAGGTCAGTGGGTAGGTAGGTAGGTAGGTCAGTGGGTAGGTAGGTAGGGTAGGTCAGTGGGTAGGTAGGTAGGTAGGTAGGTAGGTGGTAGGTAGGTAGGTGGGTAGGTAGGTGGGTAGGTAGGTAGGTAGGTAGGTAGGTAGGTCAGTAGGTAGGTAGGTCAGTAGGTAGGTAGGTAGGTAGGTAGGTAGGTAGGTAGGTAGGTCAGTGGGTAGGGGTAGGTAGGTAGGTCAGTAGGTAGGTAGGTAGGTAGGTAGGTAGGTAGGTAGGTAGGTAGGTAGGTCAGTGGGTAGGTAGGTAGGTAGGTAGGTAGGTCAGTGGGTTTATGGGACATGGGGTTAGTTAAAGGCAGAAAATATTAGATAAACAATATCCCACACATACACGACAGGCTGCGGAGCGTGCAAGGAGGCAGAGAGGGAGAGAGAGGGGGAATACTGGGGGAATCTGGTTCAGGTAGAAATCCAAAAAGCTTTGTGTCAAAATCCAAGCCCTGACACCCCCGAAATGTTCCGAAACGTGGCTGCGACCCCGAGGTTGTCTCTCTCCTGAACAGACGTTCCCCTTTCTCTTCGGATCGCCGCGTGAGCAGCATCGGCTGGGAGGAACAGATGCATCGTGAACACGAATTACTGTCTGGACCGCTGCCAGATGGGAAGGGATCAGTGTGTGTGTGTGTGTGTATGCGTGTGTGTGTGTGTGTGTGTTTGTGTGCATGTGTGCGTGCGTGTGTGTGTGTGCAATCACGTGTGTGTGTGCAGTTCCTGCAGCATTTACCAAAAGCGAACGCTGCGTCTCTGTCTCTCTCTCTCTCTCTCTCTCTCTCTCTCTCTCTCCCAGATCTGATAAAAATGTAAATATAAAAATATGTGTGTGATGTTTTTGTGCAGGTGAGACACCATCCCCCTCCTCCTCCTCTGTGTGTGTGTGTGTGTGTGTGAGATGTTTTTGTGCAGGTGAGAGCTGATAACCATGCAGTGTGACAGCCAAAACCAAACACAAACACACCCATCCCCCTCCTCTGCATGCGTGCATGTTTGCATGTGTGTGTGTGCGTGTGTGTGTGTGTGTGTGTGTGCGAGTGTGTGTGTGTGTGTGTGCGTGATGCAGTTTCAGCAGTATTTACCAAAACGAACTCTGCATCTCTCTTACAGGTCTGAAAATAAAATCCGAGGTGTGATGTTTGTGTGCAGTGTGACAGCCAAACCAAACACACACCCATCCCCCTCCTCTGTGGGTGAGTGTGTGTGTGTGTGTGTGTGTAAGTGTGTGAGTGTGTGTGTGCGTGCATGCATGCGTGCATGTGTCCTCAGCAAGGACACCTTCATCGGCCGAGCAGGGTGAATTGATGGAGCCGACAGAAACCAGGAGGAATAATCCAACCGTGCGCTGCAGGTTTTTAAGGGTCACTTCTTTAGATTTCTGATTAAAAATAATCTCTGAGATGATCTGGAAATATTTAGCGTAGGGGGGGGGGAAGGAGACAGAGACCCGTTAAGATCTGTTCCTGTGGGTTATATGAAGAGGGGAAACTAGGGCTGCAACCAAAGGATTAGCTCACGGTGGATTCTATTGGATGGAGTCTATCGCTGTATTTCTAATCGATTGGTCCATAAGATGTCTGAAAATACGAGGACATACTGTATATACGCGCTTCATCTAAACGCCCTTAGTCGGGACTACTGGTGTCACTTTTGACGCAGTTATGTTAAAGGTCCCATGGCATGAAAATTTCACTTTATGAGGTTTTTTAACATTAATATGAGTCCCCCCAGCCTGCCTATGGTCCCCCAGTGGCTAGAAATGGTGATAGGTGTAAACCGAGCCCTGGGTATCCTGCTCTGCCTTTGAGAAAATGAAAGCTCAGATGGACCAATCAGGAATCTTCTCCTTATGAGGTCATAAGGAGCAAGGTTACCTCCAGATACAGTATTAGGGGACCACTAAGGTCTATATAAAAGAGACTTCAGATACAGTATTAGGGGACCACTAAGGTCTATATAAAAGAGACTTCAGATACAGTATTAGGGGACCACTAAGGTCTATATAAAAGAGACTTCAGATACAGTATTAGGGGACCACTAAGGTCTATATAAAAGAGACTTCAGATACAGTATTAGGGGACCACTAAGGTCTATATAAAAGAGACTTCAGATACAGTATTAGGGGACCACTAAGGTCTATATAAAAGAGACTTCAGATACAGTATTAGGGGTGTGTTTGTGTGTGTGTGCGTGTGCGTGTGCGTGTGCGTGTGCGTGTGAGTGTGTGTGTATGTGTGTGCGTGTATGTGTGTGAGTGTGTGTGTGTGTTTTTGTGTATATATGTATGTATGTGTGTGTGTGTGTTTATGTATATGTGTGCACGTGTGTGCGCACAATGGTACAAGTTACAGTTGGTTCAAATAAACTGCAAAAGGAAAACATTAGTAGTTTTTGGTCAAAATCGTCGTAGCTTTTAAGGGAGCCCACAGAGGGTGGGAGGGGGGGGTTGTCCGTGCACGTGCACATTGTGCATTCATGAATGCTGCCCGCCTACGTCGCTGACGGAGAGAGAAACAAAGACTAATCTAAATTAGTGATTAAACCAGATAACAGAAGAAGTAAATAAAAGGAGACCAGGGGAAGTAACGCTGACAGAATTAGAAAATGAATGGACTCCAGTGTGTGTGTGTATGTGTGTGTGTGTGTGTGTGTGTGTCTTGTATTATGCTCGTGCTAACTGCGCTGATTGACAGAAGCAGCGGGCCGAGGCGGCTCCGTCTGTTCCCATCTTCTTTAATTACAATCAGGGGAAAGTGGCAGAGCTCAACAAATGTGGAAGAGGACTCAGACTATACGGCAGGGGTGTCAAACACGCGGCCCGTGGGCCTGAACCGGCTCGCCAAAGGGTCCAATCAGGCCCACTGGATGACTTTTGCAACAGTGTGAAACCTTGCAGAGAGCTCATTAATTCCAGTTCCATATTTACCACTTTAATCTCAGAGAATATCGGAGTTGTGTTTCCGTAAATTTACGACTTTAATCTTAGAAATTCTGAGTATAAGCCCTCTCTCCTGGGGCCATAACATTATTTAATTTGTCTGTGTGTGTGTGTGTGAGTGTGTGTCTGTGCGTGTCTGTCTGTGTGTGTATGTGTGTGTGTGTGTGTCTGTGTGTGTGTGTGTCTGTCTGTGCATGTCTGTGTGTGTGTGTGTGTGTGTGTGTGTGTGTGTGTGTGTGTGTGTGTGTGTGTGTGTGTGTGTGTGTGTCTGTCCGTCTCTGTGTATCTGTCTGTGTGTGTATGTCTGTGTGTGTGTGTGTCTGTGTATGTGTGTATGTCTGTCTGTGTGTGTGTGTGTCTGTGTGTGTGTGTGTGTGTGTGTCTGTGTGTGTCTGTCTGTGTCTGTGTATGTTATGTGTATGTCTGTCTGTAGTGTGTCTGTGTGTCTGTCTGTGTGTCTGTCTGTCTGTGTGTGTGTGTGTGTGTGTGTGTGTGTGTGTGTGTGTGTGTGTGTGTGTGTGTGTGTGTGTGTCTGTATGTGTGTCTGTGTGTGTGTGTGTGTGTGTGTGTGTATATGTCTGTCTGTGTGTATGTGTGTGTGTGTGTGTCTATCTGTTAGTGTGTTTTTTTATGTGTGTATGTGTGTGTGTGTGTGTATGTGTGTGTGTGTGTGTGTGTGTGTATATGCTGTGGCGTATTTTTTTTTTTTTTTTTTTTTTTTTTTTTTTTTTTTTTTTTTTTTTTTTTTTTTTTTTTTTTTTTTTTTTTTTTTTTTTTTTTTTTTTTTTTTTTTTTTTTTTTTTTTTTTTGTTTGTTTTGGGGAAACAACGCCAGGCGACCTAGAGGACACTTAAAGAGCCCAAACTGGAATTAAAATTGGTTAACAGATGATTAAAGAGGAACAGAATTGGCTGCCGAGACAATCTCGATTTGTCTACCGAGCCGAGAACATCTGGCGCTTCAGAGCCAGTGAATCAAATCCTGCTTTAACACGATGTTCCCAATCAGCGGGACAAACGAGATCCAGACGCCACTGATGAGATCAGACAACAGGAAGCAGACGAGAGGCACTCACACATCATCTCACTGCAGTTAAAGACCACCCATTCTTCCAATCCACCATGCCTTTCAACTTTACATTTCAGAGACTGTCCTCCCCCGAAAATGCCCCCATAAGTGGGATGTGTCGGTACACGATCTGTTCTGCGCATGTGCAAGACGTTAAGATGAAAATCCTGTTTTACGAGGAATTACGACATTAGACGTTAGCTGTTAGCTATATAAACTAACGTTAGCTTCCCAATGGAGGCTAACGGTTAGCTATATAAACTAACGTTAGCTTCCCAATGGAGGCTAACGGCTAGCTATATAAACTAACGTTAGCTTCCCAATGGAGGCTAACGGCTAGCTATATAAACTAACGTTAGCTTCCCAATGGAGGCTAACGGCTGGCCGCTACAACTACGTCCGGAAGCGTGGAATAAATCGTGCAGTTCCAGTATCCTCTTGAGTATCCTCGGTAAAACAGGATTACACTGCACGATCTGTTCCATGCTAGCCTCCACCGGGAAGCTAAACGCAACATAACTAAACTAATAGCTAATTCGGTTAACTGCTAGCTAGCTGGCAGCTTGATTCAGTCTAAAATAACGTTAACTCAAACTAAACACTGGGGGAAAGCAGGCAACAGCTAAATTAAGACTTTATAGTAATAACAATAAAGACAAGTATTGATTTGATTGTATTTTAAATTAATGAGCACAAGTAAAGTAGAACTGACGTTACAGCTGTTATATATTTTAACGGTTATTTTCAGGTTTTATTTTGAGGGTCTTTTAAAATTATTACATGCTGTCTCAGCTAGCGGTTAGCTGAATTAGCTGTTAGCTAGCTAGCTAAACTAACGTTTAAACCAACGACCGGAAGCGTGGAACAGATCGTGCAGTGTAACCCTGTTTTACACGTGGTTTTACCGAGGATAGTGGACACTGCACGATTTGTTCCACGCTTCCGGTCGTAGTTGTAGCGGTCTGCCGCTAGCCTCCACTGGGAAGCTAACGTTAGTTTATATAGCTAACAGCTAATTCGGCTAAGGGCTAGTGCAATGTCGTAAATCCTCGTAAAACAGGATTTTCATCTGCGTTTAACGTCTTGCACATGCGCATAACGGATCGTGCAGGCAGCACGGATCGTGTACCGACAGTATGTTCCAGCATCATTCGGACCTATATTTAGGTTTGTAGTGGCGGCGCCCCCTGGTGGTCGTAGCAGTTCTGACGGGAACAAAGTAAGGAGAGAGGAAGTAAAAGAGAAATGCAAATGCAGCCTGAGTTTGAAGTCAGAATTCTGAGAATAACCTCAAACTCTGAACTTAAAGTGCCCATATTATGAAAAAAATCACATTTTCTGGTGATTTGGGGTGTTCTTTTGTGTCTCTGGTGCTTCCACACACATACAGACTTTGATAAAACCCATCCAACGCTAGCATGCTACCTCGTTCTCAATAGCCACGTAGTGGCCCAGTGGTACGCTCCATAGGATTTGTCACGTAGTGGACACATGGGACGCTCCATAGGGTTTGTCACGTAGTGGCCTCGTGGTACGCTCCATGGGGTTTGTCACGTAGTGGCCCAGTGGTATGCTCCATAGGGTTTGTCACGTAGTGGCCTCGTGGTACGCTCCATGGGGTTTGTCACGTAGTGGCCCAGTGGTATGCTCCATAGTGTTTGTTATGTAGTGGACCAGTGGTACGCTCCATAGGGTTTGTCACTGAGTGGACACATGGAACGCTCCATGGGGTTTGTCACGTAGCGTGGCGGTAATGCGCTCCATAGGGTTTGTCACGTAGTGGCCCAGTGGGACGCTCCATAGGGTTTGTCACGTAGTGGCCTCGAGTGCAGCTCCATAGTGTTTGTCACGTAGTGGACCAGTGGTATGCTCCATAGTGTTTGTTATGTAGTGGACCAGTGGTATGCTCCATAGGATTTGTCACGTAGAACGTGGTAGCGGTATGCTCCATAGGGTTTGTTATGTAGTGCGGTAAGTGCACGCTCCATAGGGTTTTTCACGTAGTGACACATGGGACGCTCCATAGTGTTTGTCATGTAATGCGGACCAGTGGTACGGCTCCATAGTGTTTGTCACGTAGTGGCCCAGTGGTAGCGCTCCATAGGGTTTGTCACGTAGTGCGCCGTGAGTGCGCTCCATAGTGTTTGTCACGTAGTGGACCAGTGGTACGCTCCATAGTGTTTGTCATGTAGTGGACCAGTGGTACGCTCCATAGGATTTGTCGCATGTGAAAAACATATAGAGTTCACGTAGTGGACCAGTGGTATGCTCCATAGGGTTTGTTATGTAGTGGCCAAGTGGTACGCTCCATAGGGTTTGTCACGTAGTGGACACATGGGACGCTCCATAGTGTTTGTCATGTAGTGGACCAGTGGTACGCTCCATAGTGTTTGTCACGTAGTGGCCCAGTGGTACGCTCCATAGGGTTTGTCACGTAGTGGACACATGGTACGCTCCATAGGGTTTGTCACGTAGTGGCCTCGTGGTACGCTCCATGGGGTTTGTCACGTAGTGGCCCAGTGGTACGCTCCATAGGGTTTGTCACGTAGTGGCCCAGTGGTATGCTCCATAGTGTTTGTCACGTAGTGGACCAGTGGTATGCTCCATAGTGTTTGTTATGTAGTGGACCAGTGGTACGCTCAATAGGATTTGTCACGTAGTGGACCAGTGGTACGCTCCATAGGGTTTGTCACGTAGTGGCCCAGTGGTACGCTCCATAGGGTTTGTCACGTAGTGGCCCAGTGGTACGCTCCATAGGGTTTGTCACGTAGTGGAC